>NC_057733.1:1180958-1189900 GCF_004010195.1 Chiloscyllium plagiosum
TACAGCTGCAACATGACCTCCCAACACCTGTACTCAATACTCTGACCAACAAAGGAAAGCATACCAAACGCCGCCTTCACGATTCTATCTACCTGTGACTCCACTTTCAAGGAGCTATGAACCTGCACTCCAAGGTCTCTTTGTTCAGCAACACTCCCTAGGACCTTACCATTAAGTGTATAAGTCCTGCTAAGATTTGCTTTACCAAAATGCAGCACCTTTCATTTATCTAAATTAAACTTCATCTGCCACTTCTCAGCCCATTGGCCCATCTGATCAAAATCCCGTTGTAATCGGAGGTAACCTTCTTCACTGTCCACTACATCTCCAATTTTGGTATCATCTGCAAACTTACTAACTGTACCTCTTATGATCTCATCCAAATCATTTATATAAATGATGAAAAGTAGAGGACCCAGCACCAATCCTTGTCACACTCCACTAGTCACAGACCTCCAGTCTGAAAATCAACCCTCCACCACCACCCTCTGTCTTCTACTTTTCAGCTAGTTCTGTATCCAAATGGCTAGTTCTCCCTGTATTCCATGAGATCTAACCTTGCTCACCAGTCTCCTCTGGGGAACCTTGTCAAATGCTTTACTAACATATAGATCATGTCCACCACTCTGCCCTCATCAATCCTCTTTGTTACTTCTTCAAAAAACTCAATCAAATTTGTGTGATATAATTTCCCACGCACAAAGCCATGTTGACTATCCCTAATTGCTGATGAAGGGCTCCTGCCAAAAATGTCGATTTTCTTGCTCCACGGATGCTGCCTGACCTGCTGTGCATTTCCAACACCACTTTAATTTTGAATCCATCCCTAATCAGTCCTTGCCTTTCCAAATACATGTACATCCTGTCCCTTACGATTTCCTCCAACAACTTGCCCACCATCGACGTCAGGCTCACTGTCTATAGTTCCCTGGCTTGTCCTCACCACCCTTCTTAAACAGTGGCACCATGTTAGCCAACCTCCTGTCTTCCGGTACTGCACCTCTGACTATTGATGATGCAACCTATTGTTAAAGTTCACTTGAGAATGTAACTTTAAAAAAACGTTCTGGGATTTACATAGGAAAGAACTGAAACCAAAATGGTCATTCTCAAAGTTGAGAGACTTAACAAACAATCCAGGTCTTTTTCAATATGTCATTTCAGTTACATCACACTGTAAACTTTTGTAATAAATTCTGTGTCTTACAATCTTATTCTCCACAACCACCTGATGAAGGAGCAGTGCTCCAAAAGCTAGTGCTTCCAAATAAACCTGTTGGACTATAATCTGGTGTTGTGTGAATTTTAACTTTGTCCACCCCAATCCAACACTGGCACCTCCAAATCATGACCCATTTCCAGAGCACCTTTTTTCCAGCTTCTACAATTGTTTTACTTGCTGACAAAATATTAGTCAAAGTAGATTTGGTGGATGTAATAAACAGGGTGAGAATTGATTGGCAGAATGTACTGGAAAGGCTGCCCATGCTTATTGAAATGTATTTCCTGCTTTCAGTGCTTATATTGTAGTTTGGTGAGGGAGTGTGAGGATGGTGATAGTTGAAGGGCTTGGCATAATCTTCACCCTGTGCAAGAAAAGGTGCAAGGACATTCCTGGCAACTATTAACCAGACAGAAAATTAACTTTGAGAAATTTGAGCTAATTAAGGAGAAGCAGCACTGAGTTGTAAAAGGCAGATTGTGCTTGAATCTAATTGAAGTTACAGAGAAGGCTGGAGAAGGGAAAGCAGTGGATGTTGTTCATATGGATTAAAAACGTGAAATGATAAAATACCATGCAGTCTGAGAAAAGTAGGCAGCTAATGCGGGGATGCCCTGAATTGATCATGCTTGCCTATTGGTATTTCATTTTGCAAATAACTTACGTTCTCTGGAGAGAGCAGCTAGAAGGATCCTTAACACCAGACATCTCAGCTGCATAGGTGTGGGGAGAAAGAAGAGTGGAAGGGCAGTAGTAATAATGATTCCATAATCAGGAGATCAGACAGGCTTTTTTGCGTAATGGGACATGTCTCCAAGATGGTGTGTTGCCTCCCTGGTGCCAGAATACAACAAAGGAAGAACATGAAACTGAACAAGAAACCAAGGAAAGGGGGAATAGAATACAAATACAATCTAGGAAAAACATTTAAAAATGACTAAAAGCTTCCAGAAAATATTTGTCTAATACAAACGTGGGTCCACTAAAAACTGAGTGAGGAGAATTCATAATGGGTAATTGAGAAATGGCAGGAAAACTAATAATTACTTTATGTCTGTTATCACTGATGAGAAATAAGATACAAGATATCTCCCAGAACTCGGGATTCAAGGGAGAATGAGATTTAAAGGAAGTTACTAAGAAGATTGTAGTGGAGAAATTAATGGGACTGAAGGTTGATGTGTTCCTGGGACCTGATGGTCTATATCTCAGAGTGTTGAAGGAGCTGGGAGTAGGGAAAGTCGATGCACTGACAATCGTCTGACAAAATGCAGAGATTTTTGAATAATTCCTGCAGATTGGAAGGTAGGAAATGTCACCCCAATATTTAAGAAAGAAAGCAAAGTGAGAAAGCAAACAGGGAGCTGCAGACCTGTCAGTCTTGGCAAAAATGCTTAAATACTATCATAAAGACATGATAAATAGACGTGGATAAAAATTATCGATTGGGTATGATCAGCATGGATTTTTGAATATAAAATCATGTTTTACAATCTTGTTGATGTTTTATTGAAGCTGTTACTATTAAAATTGATTAAGGGAGTCAATGGACGTAGTGTATTTGGATTTTCAGAAGGCTTTTGACCAGTTTCACATAGGAGGTTGGTTAGCAAAATTAAAGCGACTGTACAGGAGATAATATACTGGCATGTATTAAAATAAAGTAGCCATTGTCCTACCAGACCACAGAGCAGCTCTCTCATTACAGAGGGAGAGACAAATAGTGATTTAATCTGAGGGTCACCATGCCTCAAGAAAGGGAGAGATTGAGAAGGAGTGTCCTTAGACAGTGTGGGAATTGAACCCAAATTGTACACATTACTCTATATCAAGCCAACTGAGCTAACCAACCATTGTGGCATGGCTTAAGAATCAACTAACACTCAGGAAACAGGGTTTGGCAGGCTGTGACTGCTGAAGTACCTCAGGGATTGGTATGTGAGGCCCCAGGTGTTCACAACATATATCAATGATTTGGAGGAGAGTTGAAATATAGTATTTACAGATGATGGAAAGCTCAGTGGGAATGTGTATTTCAGGGAAGATGTAAAATATTTTAGAAGGATTTGGACAGGCTTAGTGATTGAGAAAAAATATGGCAGATGGTATACAAGTGGAAAAATGTGAAGTTAAATGTTTTGATAGGAAGAACAGATGTGCACAATATGTCTTAAATAGTAAGAGGTTGGAAGGCATAGATGTACAAGGAACATAGGTGTTCTTACTGATAAGTCACTGAAAGCACATGCAGGTGCAGCAAGCTATTAGGATGACTACTGGAATGCTGGTCTTTGTTGCACAAGGATTTGAGTACAGGAATAGTGAAGCCTTGTAGCAGTTTAGGAGCTTGTTAGACCATGCCTGCTGGTTGGGAAGTCTAGATCAAGAGGCACAATTTAAAAATAAGGGGGAATACAATTCAAATTGTAATTTGAAACCAGGATGAGCAGAAATGATTTCACTCAAAGTATGGTGAATCCTCCACCCCAGAGGGCAAAGGAAGCTCAGTCTTCTTCTGTGTTTAGGGACAGATACATTTTTGATTACCGGCAGACTTTTTCCAGATTAGAGTTGGTTGACAGGGTCTGTTCACTTGGACTCAGGGCTGGAACCACGGCTTGGACATTGGAAATCAGAGCAAAATGTTAACATTTGCCATTGATTCAAAATTTGGAGGTTAGCAATTAATGTGATGATACAAGTGAACTGCAACAACAATAGGCTCAAAGAATGGGCAAGTGACAGATGGAATTTAATATAGAAACACACAAGGTGATGTATTTTGGCAGAAGGTATAGAGGAGTAACATGCACAGTTTGAAAAAGTTTGCAAAAACAGAGGGACTGGAGGATCTTGGACTTCTTAATTAGAGGCATTGACTGTAAGAATAGAGAAGATATTCCAGGGTTGTTGTGTTGCAGAAGTAGTATCTCTGTCTTCAAGTTTCATCAGCACAAGAGGTATGCAGTAACATCACCTGGATATGTTGATTTAGGAACAAATATGTAAGCTAGTAAACGTCTCATCAGGAAAAAAGGCCAGTTTCCAAGAATGTGGAATGTTATTCTGAACCTTGAGAAAGCTGTGGTTAGGACACAACTAGAAGATGAGGTTTAATTCTGGCCACCACATTTTAGGAAAGATCTGAGGCTTAAAGAACAAAGAGAAGTACAGCACAGGAACAGGCCCTTTGGCCTTAACTGGGTGGCACGGTGGCTCAGTGGTTAGCACTGGTGCCTCACAGCACCAGGATCCCAGGTTCGATTCCAGCCTCGGGCGACTGACTGTGTGGAATTTGCACATTCTCCCCGTGTTTGCGTGGGTTTCCTCCGGGTGCTCTGGTTTCCTCCCACAGTCCAAAGATGTGCAGATCAGGTGAATTGGCCATGCTAAATTGCCCATAATGCTAGGTGCATTAGACAGAGGGAAATGGATCTGGGTGGGTTACACTTCAGAGGGTCATTGTGGACTGGTTGGGCCAAAGGGCCTGTTTCCCCACTGTAGGGAACCTAATCTAAACTTAAAAACAAATCTTCTGCCCTTATTCAGTCCGTATCCCTCTATTCCCTCCCTATTCATGTAACCATCCAGGTGCCTCTTAAATGTCACCAATGTGCCTGCTTCCACCAACTCTTCTAGTAATGCATTTCAGCCTCCTACCACTCTCTGCATAAAAAATCTCTCTGAATCCTTCCCCTCTCACCCTGAACCTGTGCCTCCTTGGAATTGAAAAAGCCTTTGCCTCTCAAAATTTTGTAGACCTCTATCCAGTCTCCTCTCAGCCACCGTCTTTCCAGTAGAAAAAGCAATAATCTCTTTCACCTTTCCTTGCAGCTAATGCCCTCGAGACCAGCAACATCCTGGTGAACATTCTCTGCACTCTCTCCAAAACTTCCATATCCTTCTGGTAGTGTGGCGACCAAAACTGCACACAAAACTCCAAATGGAAGGGCTTTTGTCCAAAACATCAATTTTCCTGTATCTCGGATGCTGCCTGACCTGCTGTGCTTTTCCAGCACCACACTCTCGACTCTAATCTCCAGCATCTGCAGTCCTCACTTTCACTAAAGGGTTTTATGTAGCTTTAACATGGTTTGCCAACTCTTGTACTCCATGTCCCGGCCAATGCAGGCAAGTATTCCATTTGCCTTCTTAATCTCCTTAGCCACCTGTGTTGTCACTTTTAGGGAACTGTGGACCTGCACGCCCAGATCCGTCTGTATAGAACATAGAACATAGAACATAGAACAGTACAGCACAGAACAGGCCCTTCAGCCCACGATGTTGTGCCGACAATTGATCCTCATGTATGCACCCGCAGATTTCTGTGACCATATGCATGTCCAGTAGTCTCTTAATTGTCCCCAATTACCTTGCTGCCACAACTGCTGCTGGCAACGCATTCCAGGCTCTCACAACTCTCTGTGTAAAGAACCCACCTCTGACATCCCCTCTATACTTTCCTCCAACCAGCTTAAAACTATGACCCCTCGTGTTAGCCATTTCTGCCCTGGGAAATAGTCTCTGACTATCGACTCTATCTATGCCTCTCATTATCTTGTATACCTCAATTAGGTCCCCCTCCTCCTCCTTTTCTCCAATGAAAAAAGTCCGAGCTCAGTCAACCTCTCTTCATAAGATAAGCCCTCCAGTCCAGGCAGCATCCTGGTAAACCTCCTCTCCAAAGCATCCACATCTTTCCTATAATAGGGCGACACAGTATTCCAAGTGCGGTCTAACCAAAGTTTTATAGAGCTGCACCAAGAACTCACAACTCTTAAACTCAATCCCCCTGTTAATGAAAGCCAAAACACCATATGCTTTCTTAACAACCCTGTCCACTTGGGTGGCCATTTTAAGGGATCTATGTACCTGCACACCAAGATCTCTCTGTTCCTCCACACTGCCAAGAATCCTGTCCTTAATCCTGTACCCAGCTTACAAATTCGACCTTCCAAAATGCATCATCTAGCATTTATCCAGGTTGAACTCCATGTTAATGTTCCAAAGGGTTCTATCATTTACAGTATAATTCACACCTAAATTTGATCCTCCAAAATGCATCACATTGCATTTATCTGGATTAAACTCCATCTCCATTGACAGGATGCAGAACTGGTCTGATAGAAGGGCAGTAAAGACAAGTCAGGGAACTGTAGACCGGTGAGCCTGACCTCGGTGATGGGCAAGTTGTTGGAGGGAATCCTGAAGGACAGGATGTACATGTATTTGGAAAGACAAGGACTGATTCGGGATAGTCAACATGGCTTTGTGCGTGGGAAATCATGTCTCACAAACTTGATTGAGTTTTTTGAAGAAGTCACAAAGAAGATTGATGAGGGCAGAGCAGTAGATGTGATCTATATGGACTTCAGTAAGGCGTTCGACAAGGTTCCCCATGGGAGACTGGTTAGCAAGGTTAGATCTCATGGAATACAGGGAGAACTAGCCATTTGGATACAGAACTGGCTCAAAGGTAGAAGAAAGAGGGTGGTGGTGGAGGGTTGTTTTTCAGACTGGAGGTCTGTGACCAGTGGAGTGCCACAAGGATCGGTGCTGGGCCCAGTACTTTTTGTCATTTACATAAATGATTTGGATGCGAGCATAAGAGGTACAGTTAGTAAGTTTACAGACGACACCACAATTGGAGGTGTAGTGGATAGTGAAGAGGGTTACCTCAGATTACAACAGGATCTGGACCAGATGGGCCAATGGGCTGAGAAGTGGCAAGTGGAGTTTAATTCATATTAAAGCAAGGTGCTGCATTTTGGGAAAGCAAATCTTCACAGGATTTATACACTTTAAGGTCCTAGGGAGTGTTGCTGAACAAAGAGACCTTGGAGTGCAGGTTCATAGCTCCTTGAAAGTGGAGTCGCAGGTAGATAGGATAATGAAGAAGGCGTTTGGTATGCTTTCCTTATTGGTCAGAGTATTGAGTACAGGAGTTGGGAGGTCATGTTGCGGCTGTACAGGACATTGGTTAGGCCACTGTTGGAATATTGTGTACAGTTCCGGTCTCCTTCCTATGGGAAAGATGTTGTGAAACTTGAAAGGGTTCAGAAAAGATTTACAAGGATGTTGCCAGGGTTGGAGGATCTGAGCTCCAGGGAGAGGCTGAACAGGCTGGGGCTGTTTCCCTGGAGCGGTGGAGGCTGAGGGGTGACCTTACAGAGGTTTACAAAATCATGAGGGGCATGGATAGGATAAATAGACAAAGTCTTTTCCTTGGGGTCGGGGAGTCCAGAACTAGAGGGCATAGGTTTTGGGTGAGAGGGGAAAGATATAAAAAAGACCTAAGGGGCAACTTTTTCACGCAGAGGGTGGTACGTGTATGGAATGAGCTGCCAGAGGATGTGGTGGAGGCTGGTACAATTGCAACATTTAAGAGGCATTTGGATGGGTATATGAATAGGAAGGGATATGGGCCGGGTGCTGGCAGGTGGGACGAGATGGGTTTGGGATATCTGGTCGGTTTGGATGGGTTGGACCGAAGGGTCTGTTTCCATGCTGTACATCGCTATGACTCTAAGTGACAGATGGAGTTCAAACTGGAAACGTGTGAAGTCATTCATTTTGGAAATTCGAATTTGAATGCAGAATACAGGGTTAAAGGCAGGATTCTTGGCAGTGTGGAGGAACAGAGGGATCTTGGGGTCCATGTCCATAGATCCCTCAAAATTGCCACCCATGTTGATAGGGTTATTAAGAAAGCATTTGGTGTGTTGGCTTTCATTAGCAGGGCAATTGAGTTTAAGAGCTGTGAGGTTATGCTGCAACTCTATTGAGCCTTGGTTAGACCACACTTGGAATATTGTGTTCAGTTCTGGTCACCTCATTATAAGAAAAATGTGGAAGCTTTAGAGAGAGTGAAGAGATTTACCTGCATACTGCCTGGACTGGAGGGTATGTCTTATGAAGAAAGGTTGCGGGAGCTAGGGCTTTTCTCATTGGAGTAAAGAGGGATGAGAGGTGACTTGATAGAGGTGAATAAGATGTTGAGAGGCAAAGATAGGGTTGATTTGTCAAAGATTTTTTCCCACGGCAGAAATGTCTATCAAGAGGGGGCATAGTTTTAAGGTAATTGGAGTAAAGTTTAGGGGAGATGTCAGAGCTGGTACTTTAAACAGAGTGGTGAGTGCAAGGAATGAACTACAGGTAGTCATAGTACAGTCAGAGACATTAGGGACAATTAAGCGACTCTTGGATTGGCACATGGAATTTAGTAAAATGAAGGGTATGTAGGTTAGTTTGATCAGAGTAGGATAAAAGGCTGGGAATGAAGGAACACGTTTTGGTGTTATGACTTTGACGTCATGATGTAGATCACTGCCAATTTCTCAATTTCAGTTTGAGCAGGACATTCTTCCTGAATGAGGACTGTGAAAATGGACAGTGTAGAGTTAGATGAATACTGCTTACTGCTGTCACATTTTGAGGAGTCAGCCTTTTCAGAAAGCAAACACCTTGGATTGCCCAGTTGGCCAAACTGGGGCCGAACTAACTTCAGCTTTCTGGTTTGTCGCAAGCACATGCACCTGACCCTAGTGAGGCACAATGGCTCAGTGGTTAGCGCTGCTGCTTCACAGCACTAGGGATTCGGGTTCGATTCCAGCCTCGGGCAACAGTCTGTGTGGAGTTTGGATTAGTGGTGCTGGAAGAGCACAGCAGTTCAGGCAGCATCCAAGGAGTAGCGAAATCGATGTTTTGGGCAAAAGCCCTT
>NC_057733.1:1190445-1244604 GCF_004010195.1 Chiloscyllium plagiosum
AAAAAAGATGTTCCCTAAAGCGCTCTGCTAGGAGGTGCCCAGTCTCCCCAGTGTAGAGGAGACCGCATCGGGAGCAACGGATACAATAAATGATATTAGTGGATGTGCAGGTAAAACTTTGGATGTGGAAGGCTCCTTTAGGGTCTTAGATAGAGGTGAGGGAGGAGGTGTGGGCGCAGGTTTTGCAATTCCTGCGGGGGCAAGGGAAGGTGCCAGGATGGGAGGGTGGGTTGTAGGGGGGTGTGGACCTGACCAGGTAGTTACGGAGGGAACGGTCTTTGCGGAAGGTGGAAAGGGGTGGCGAGGGAAATATATTCCTGGTGGTGGGGTTTGCACATTCTACCCGTGTCTGTGTGGGCTTTGTCCATATTCAGATTAGGTGGTTTAGTCATGGGAAATGCAGGGTTATAAGAATAGGCTGGGTGTGAGGATGGCACAATCGCTTAGTAGTTAGCACTGCTGCCTCACAGTGCCAGGGACCCAGGTTCAATTCCACCCTCAGGCAACTGTCTATGTGGAGTTTACACATTCTCCCCGTGTCTGCATGGGTTTCCTCCAGGTGTTCTGGTTTTCTCCCACAGTCCAAAGATGTGCATGTGCTAAATTGCCCCATAGTGTACAGGGATTTGCAGGTTAGTTGGATTAGCTATGGGAAATCAGGTTAACAGAGATCGGCTGGGGTCTGGGTGAGATGCTCTGCCGGGGGTCGGTGTGGAGTGAATGGCCTGCTTCTGTGCTGTAGGGATTCTATGATTCTGGTCTCCAGTGCACCACCTGATCCGTTAATAGCCATACTTTCACCAGCTATGGCCTTGGAGTCAAAGTTTTGTCCTGTCGTGAACTACCTCATTTGTTTATTTCATTGCCCACCCTTTCTAAGTTGGCACCCCAAAAACTCTACCATGATCTGCACCAGCTCAAACACCACCTCTCATTCCCACTTTACAGCTCCCATTTCCCATCCTCAGACTTATACCCTGTCTCAGAGTGTACCTGTACGACCATCAGATGTAGGAGTAGTAGTACGCCATTCGGCCCATCAACTTTCCTCTGTCATTCAATGAGATCATGGTTGATCTGATAATCTTTGACTCTACTTTCCTGCCTTTAACTGGTAACCCTTTATTCCCTTTAGTATTTAAATATCTGTCTGTCTCAGCCTTGAATGTACTTAATGAGCCAGCCTCAACAGTAATAACGTATTACACAGATTCATTACATTCTGAGATAAATGGTTCCTCCTCATCTCCGTCTTGAATATGCAACCCCTTATCTTGAGATGATACTCTCTGATCCTAGACTCTCTCACAAGGGAAAACAACCTCTACATACCTAGCCTGCCAGGTCCCCTGAGAATCCTGTATGTTTCAATGAGGTCCCTCTCATCTATATTCCAATGAGTGCAGACCCAACCTATTCAACCACTCTGCATAAGAGAGGCCCTCCATACCTGGTCTCAACTCGGGAACCTTCTCTGGAAGCCTCTGATGCTCATATGTCTGCCTTTAGATAAGGGCCCAAAAATGTTCACGAGATATGGTGTATAGTTTTAGCGAAACTTCCCAACTTCTATACTCCATTCTGTTTGAATTGGAGGCCAACATTCTATTTGCCTTCCCTATTACCCACTGAACTTGGATGCTGGCATTTTGTAATTTATGCATGGGGACTCCCAAACATCTCTCTGCTACAGCTTTCTGCAGGCTTTCTACATTAAAATAATATTCATCTCCTTTATTTTTCTTGGCAAAGTGCTTCCCCTCAGATTTTCCCATGTTGTATTCCATCTGCCAACTTTTTTCCTTCACCTGTCCATATCTCTCTGTAAACTTCGAGTCATTGTCAGCACTTGCCTTTGCATCTATTTTTGTGTCATCTGCAAACCTGGCGATAGCACACATCAACCGATTTCTGAAAATCCAAATACATGACACCCACTACTTCCCCTTTATCTATCCTGCCTGTTACCTCTTAAAAGAATTCAGGCTGTACCCAGTGCCCAATCATGGCACTGCCTTGGTTACTCCCGAATATGAATATGATACATGCAGTTGGCTCACTCTCCTCTTTCCTGTATCTTTCTCAGCACCACATCTGTGACATGTTTGCTTCAATTAACTGCCAGTAACTTTGCTCATTACTGACCTTTGAATCTATTTTAATTATTTTGCTTTGATTAATTTTTCCAGCAAAGTTTTAAATTAAACATGAAATATATTAACAATCACCATGTGCTGGTGAAAGCTAATTATTCAAGAAGATCTCCACGCTACACATTACCAGCTTCACTTTGGGAACTCTATAATGAACGGGATGGAGAATAAACCTGCTGTTTTCACAAACAATTGTATGCCACAGTAAACGGGTCAAACTCAAATATCCAGCTGGACATAAAACGTCAGCTGACTGCTGTATAAGGCTCATGTAGTGTGGCAATAGATATTTGGGGTGGTGCAGAATAGGGTCAGAATGGTGCAGAGTGGGATGGGGTGTCAGGGATGGGGTGACAAAGGTAGTTCAGAATGGGGTCGGGGCGTTTGGGATGGTGCAGAGTGGGATGGGGTGTCTGAGATGGTTCAGGATGGGGTCAGAGTGTTTGGGGTGGTGCAGAGTGGAGTATCGGCTGTGATAGTTTTTGGAGCCTGCTTCATCACCTTGTCCCACACTTGGAGTGTCTCAAGCTATCTATGCAACTGATCTCTGTGTCCCTGTATTTCTCTCTTTTTCTCTCTTTTTGAATTTGGTCATAATAAAATTTCTAATTGAGGTGCTGTGGTTTGTGAAGAGGTATACATTTGTCAGAGCTCATCCAAGTTGCCCTTGAGAAGGTGATCGTGAGCTACCTTCTTGAACTGCTGCAGTCCATCTGTTTTATGTCGACCCTCAATGCCCTTAGGGAGGGAATTCTGGGATTTTGACCGAGCGACACTGAAGCAACAGCGATATATGTCCAAGTCAGGATAATAGTGGTTTGGAGGGGAAACTGTAGGTGGTGGTGTTCCCAATTACCCAGAATAAAGCAGCCTATTGACTGGCTCCCTTCCACATTCACTCTCTTCCTCACTGACACATAGTGGCAGCAGTGTGTATCATCCACACCATCTTCTCAAGGGGCAATCAGGGATAGATAATAAATGCCCAGCAAACATCCTCATCCATGAATAAATAAATTTAAACAGTAGACTTGCAGGTCCTTTCTGTATCTTGGCCGACCACCCCATCTCTCCTCTCATGCCTGCACCCACACTTCCTGGACCTGACAGACAGTCCGCAGGATCTGCCTTGCCCCAAGGAAAAGGCTTCCTCTGCTGCTCCCACCTTTTTAAATTTCTTCTTTCTCCTCCAATCACAAGTGGCTCCTCTGCTGTATGACTGCACATTGTGAACCTGTCAGCAGTTGGCATGGGAAAGAACCAGCCCCTGATTGGACAAGCTGTTCCTCCAAGATTCAATCAACAGTTCTCCCATTGATGAGTCCCATGTTTGAATTTCCCTGGAGCTTGTTCACCCACAGGCCCATGAATGGTCAGTTCCAGTGCACCCAGCAATGTGTGCTACTATCTGTTAGTGATTTTTTTTATTTCAAAAATATACCTTATTCACAAAAAAATCTTTAAGTACACACATAGTCACAAATGCAATTGGGATCTGTACAGTAGCATATCAAGGAAACAGACTTTGAAGTTTGACTCTATCCAAACAAACCAAAGACATCTTTTATGCATACAAAACTATATTTATGTGTATTTGAGGCATGAGGCGATTCCGATAACTGAACAGACTCCATGTCTGTCAGTGGTGTTGGGAATGAATGTTGAAGCTGTCATATTGGCCTTGGATGATGTCAAGCTTTTTGAAGATGCACATATCCAGGAGGACATGCTTCTGTGTGTGAGAGCTGGTTATTTGGTGGGGTGCAGTAATTGATTGTTGCATTATCAAGTGTTATTACAAGGGCACGCCTTCTGATTTCCCAAAAGGGAACACAATCGAGAGTAGTGAACCCACAACTGTATCCCATGCTCCTCTTGGGCAGGACTGGTTCCCTGCTGCACCAATTCTAAGGCCAGGTTCTGCAGTGTTGTTAGGAACTGTCAGTTGTTGCGACTGACAGACTCTTTCTGTTCAGAGGAGATTAATTCCCTTTTCCTCTCTTGTTCTCGTGGCTTCGGACTAGCTGATTGCACATTCAGCCCAAATCCACGCTAGAATTAAAAGGTCAGATAATATTCAGCTCAGATCTAAACAGGACAATTCGAAAATTTTAATTTGATTAGGGTTTTGCACAAATCTGGAAACATAAGGCTGTTATCAGTAACAGATGACAATTGGATTGTACCAAAAATCCAGCTAGTTCACCAGTGTTCTTTAAAGAAGGAGACCTGTCATTATGGAAGAGAAAGTGAGGACTGCAGATGCTGGAGATCAGAGCTGAAAATGTGTTGCTGGAAAAGCGCAGCAGGTCAGGCAGCATCCAAGGAGCAGGAGAATCGACCTTTCTTCAGGAATGAAGAAGGGCTCATGCCCGAAACGTCGATTCTCCTGCTCCTTGGATGCTGCCTGACCTGCTGTGCTTTTCCAGCAACACATTTTCAGACCTGTCATTATGCCCTGGTCTGGCCTATATGAGTCCTATCTCTTTACTGACCCGGAAATATAGAATTTAAAATAATTCCTCAACTCACTGTTAAATATGACTGACTTGTCCTGGTAGGGCAAACAGGTTTTCTGGATCTGTAGCCTTACAGGAAAAAGGCCTAATGTCAGGAATCCAGGCACGCCAGTAGTCTCACTGTTAAAACAGCACATCTGCTTGTGAGACTCTAGCAGGATGGGAGCATTAAGAAAGGTGAAGGCTTTAAACAAGTCAAATATCTGTTTGTCAGAACAACAACCAGAATTTGCATTCATATAGCACCTGGAATGTAATAAATTGTCCAAAGACATTCTCAGAAGTATTATTAAACAAAATTTGAGAACTGAACTACACAAGAACATCAAACTGAAAGCTAGGTCAAAGTTTGTTTTAAACCTCATCTCAAAAGATAAGAGGATTGGAAAGAGAGAGAGAGGTTTCATAAGGGAAATTCAGAGCTTCATAACAGCAACAATGGTGTTGCAGCAATCCCAGATGAGGCCTTAAACTGATACTGTATTTGGCCCTTGGATAAATATTTAAAAATTGATTTGGTTTATTATTGTCACACGTACCAAGATACAGTGAGAAGTATTTTTTCTCATGCTAACCAAATCATAACTTAGATGAGTACATTAGGGTATTAGAACAGAATTCAGAATATAGTGTACAGAGAAGGAACAGAGAAAGATCAATGAGGGGTCGATTCGTAAGTCTGATAACACTTGGAAAGAATCTGCAGTTAACTCTGTGAGATGTGCTTTCAAACCTTTGTATATTCTGCCCGAGGGGAAAGGATGGAAGAGAGTATAACCGGGGTGGGAGGGTCATTGATTATGTTGGCTGCTTTCCCAAGGCACCAGGAAGTGTAGATGGAGTCAATGGAAGGACAACTGGTTTCATGATGTGTCCCTGAGGCTTTGTCTCAATATTTATCCCTTAACATCACAAAACCTGATTATCTGATCATTATCACACTGATAGCTGTGGGAGTTTATTATGCACAAGATGGCTGTCAAATTTCCCACATTACAACAGTGAGTACAACTTAAAGTCATGGAGACAGACCCTTTGGCCCAAACTGGTCCATGCTGACCAAAATGTCCATCCCCATTTCCTTGCACTTGGTCCATATCCTTCTAAATGTTTCCTATCCATATATTTGTCAAAATGCATTTTAAATGTTATTAATGTACCCACCTCAATCACTGCCGCTGGCAGCTCATTCCATATGCATATAAAAAAGTTGCCCCTCAGGTTCCCTTTTATTCTTTTCCCTCTAACCGTAAACTGATGCCCTCTAGTCCTTGATTCCCCAATCCTGGGTAAAAGACAGTGTGTATTCACCCTATCCATGCCTCTCATGATCTTATACACTTCTATAATATCCCCCCTCAGTCTCCTACACTCTAAAGAAAACAGTCCTAGCTTGTCCAACCACTTCCTATAACTCAGGCCATTAAGTCCTGGCAACAGACTTAAAAATTTCTTCTATACTCTTTCTAGTTTAATAACATCCTTTCTAAAGCAAGGTGACCAAAACTGAACACAATACTCCAAGTGCAGCCTCTTCAACATCCTGCATAACTGCAACATAACTTCCCAGCTTGTATACTCAGTGCCCTGACTGATGAAGGACGGTGTGCCAAAAGCCTCCTTCACTGCCCTGTCTATCTGTGACTCCACTTCCAGAGAACTGTGCATCTGAACTCCAAGGTCCCTCTGTTCCACTACACTCCTTAAGGCCCCACCATTCACCATGAAACTCCTACCTTGATTTGACTTTCCAAAAAATCTCTACTTGTCATTTCTTGGTCCACTTCCCTCACTGATCAAGATCCTGCTGCAATTTCTGATAACCTTCCTCACATGATACCGCCTATTTTAGTGTCATCTGTAGACTTACTAATCACGCCTTGTACATTCTCATTGATATAGACAGCAAACATCAATGGGCCCAGTTCTGACACCTAAGGCATTCTATTAGTCACAGGCCTCCAGTCCGACAAGCATCCTTCCACTATTACCCTCTGCTTCCAACTTCAAGCCAATTGTGTATCCAATTTGCCAGCTCTCCTGGTTTCTATGCAATCTAATTTTTCAGGGCAGCTTACCATGTAGAACCTTATCAAAGGCCTTACCAAAGTCCATATAGACTATGTCTGTTGCCTTGCCCTTGTCAACCTTCCTGGTCACTTCATCAAAGAACCTCTAACAAATTTGTGAGGCATGTTCCTCCAAACACAAAGCCATGCTGACTATTGCTAATCAAACACTGTCTTTCCAAATGCATGTATATCTTATCTCTCAGAATTTTCTCAAGTAACTTACCCACCACGGATGTTAGGCTTACTGGTCTATAATTCCCAGGTTTGTCTTTGCAGCCCTTCTTGAAAAAGGGCACAGCATTCGCTACTATCCAGCTTCTGGGACCTCATTCATGGCTAGTGATTACGCAAAAATGTCAGCCAGGGTCGCTGAAAATTCTTCTCTAGTCCCTTGCACTGTTCTTGGATATATCTGGTCAGGACCAGAAGATTTATCTACCTTTATACATTCTAATACGTCCAACACTTCCTCTGTTGAGATATAAGCTGTACCCAAGATGTGACCACTAACTTTCCCAAGTTCCCAAGTCTTCAAGTCTTTCTCCACAGTAAGCACAGAAGAGAAATATTCACTGAGGATGGTGCCCATCTCCTGTGGTTCTACATATACAATTTGGTGTAAGGTGCTGTGAGATGTGTGATGGTGATGAAAGATGCTGTAATAGTGCAAATCCTTTCTTTTTTATAATATGTTCCAGTGAGGGGCGAGCTCAAATACATTCCTTGCAGAGAAAATTCCAGTTTCAGATTGTCACCCCATCCCACCATAACCATATGATCAAACTGACAGGGTGGTCAGTACCTACAGTTCCCTTTATGGTCAGTCCATATCCCAGATTCTTAATCTGACTTCTGGAGTTGCATTCCTGGCTTGTGCCAAGTGCTCTCAGTGTCCTGGCCAACATTTACCCCATGGCCATCATCCATAAACAAGTAATCCCAGTATTGTCACATTGCTATTGATTGGACATCAACATGTACAAAATGTTGTAATATGAAAAATGCAGGAACCAGTGACGAGACGTCTGAAATATATTCTTAGTTGTAAAGTGCTTTGGGATATCCTGAGGTTGTAGAAATGCAATGCTATTCTTTTCTTTTCCTTTCTCGTATCCTTTATTTCAAGGTGTTCGTTTATTTTTGCTGTTTTTTCCAAATCTTCTTGGGTTAACCTTAATGGACAGGATAGCAATTATAATGTAATAAGCACTCCTCCCCTTCTGAAAGGAGCTGTTCTAATTAACTGTGGCAAAAAGACCTCAGGGTTAAATCTTAAAGGGAACGGGATCAAAATAAAGCTCGGTTCTGGTTGTTAAACGGCTGCAGTGCCTCATCACCCCCATGGAAGTGGGGGGTCTCGAGTGTAACAGTGAACAGTATGCTCCATCCCCAGGGAGTCCCATGGAAGTGGGGGGTCTCGAGTGTAACAGTGAACAGTATGCTCCATCCCCAGGGAGTCCCATGGAAGTGGGAGGTCTCGAGTGTAACAGTGAACAGTATGCTCCATCCCAGGGAGTCCCATGCATGGACATAATGAAGGGAGGGAGAGAGATCGGCAAAAGCCCCTGCTGACCACTTGCTGCCTGGACCTGGTAAAATCCATCCTGTCCAGGCCCAGAGCTGTCATACCCAGAGAGCCTGCCTGTTCTTTTTCCCACTGGGTGGGAATGTCAGCTGAGTAGGATTGAAGTGAAGCCAAGGATCCCCTCCAAGTGAAAGAGAGGCCAATACCTCCCACACTGCTGGTGGTCTTGAAACACCAACCTGCCCATTCTCTGAATACGGGTCACTAACCTTACTGGGTTCCCTTCAGACAGGGAATTCCTGCTTTTCACTGTCCAGTCACTCACCTCGAGACACAGTCATTCATTAAAGGTCTAGCAACATCTATTTTTTAACAGATTCATTTCCATTCTCTGGTCTCCTGTTTTACTGGGTTAACCATTTCTATGCAACAGGAATCCCCATGGAAACAGTTCAGATGATGTGTATTGTCAATCAGGGACCCAGTTTCCAATCTTTGTGTCATCTGCAAATTTACTGATCAGACCAGCAGTGCCCTCTTCCAGATCATTTATGTATATTACAAACAACAGTGGCCCCAATACTGATCCCTGTGGAACACCACTGGTCACCTTTCTCCATTTCGAGAAACTCCCTTCAACTACTACTCTCTGTCTCCTGTTGCTTGACCAGTTCTTTATCCACCTAGCTAGAACACCCTGCACACCATGTGACTTCAATTTCTCCATTAGTTTACCATGGGGAACCTTATCAAACTTACTAAAGTCCATGTATATGACATCAACAGCCCTTCCTTCATCTATCAACTAGATCACTTCCTCAAAGAGCTCTATTAAGTTGGTAAGGCACAATCTCCCCTGCACAAAACCATGTTGCCTATCACTGATAAGCCCATTCTTTTCCAAATATCAGTGGATTATATCTCTCAGAACTTTCTCCAGCAACGTTCCCACCACTGACATCAGACTCACTAGTCTGTAGTTAACTGAAATATCCCTACTACTTTTCTTGTACAGGGGGACAACATTAGTAACCCTCCAGTCCTGCAGTCCTTCACCTGTGTTTAAGGATGCCACAAAGCTATCTGTCAGGGCCCAGCTATTTCCTCTCTTGCCTCCCTCAGCAACCTGGGATAGATCCCATCCGGTCCTGGGGATTTGTCCACCTTAATGTCCTTTAGCCTACCCAACACATCTTCCCTCCTTATGTCGATGTGATCCAGAGTAAACAAACATCTATCTCTAATCTCAACATTCATCACCTCCCATTCCTCAGTGAACACTGATGCAAAGTAATCATTGAGAATCTCACCCATTTTCTCAGGTTCAACACACAACCTTCCTTCCTTATCCTTTAGTGGACCAACCCTTTCTCTAGTTACCCTTTTGCTTCTTATATATGAATATAAGGCCTTGAGATTTTCCTTAATTCTGCTCACTAAAGTTATTTCATGACCCTTTTTAGCCCCTTTGATTCCTCGTTTAAGATTGGTCCTACTCTCCCGATATTCCTCCAGGGCCCGTTCTGTCCTTAGTTGCCTGTCCAGCCACTAGTCTGGAGAAATTCTTACAGCTGTTCCTTTGTTCTTTCATCTGGCTGTGGCTAGTTGACATGTTTTGTGTCAGTTCCTTCCCTAATCCTCGTTGTGTCTCAGTGCTGGCAGCTTCCAGATGTACTTCTGTATATCTCCCCAGGACCAATCTCACAAGGGCCATTCACCGACTACCTACAGTTGGCAAGAAGCCTGCCGTATGGGAAGTGCCTGTCAAATACTCAGGACTCCCAGGCAGAATGAGATGCAGTCTCCCAAGCAGCTGGAGGATGTCAGGAAATTATTCCCTTTTAGAATTAGTTTCGCAAATGAGGGTGAGCAGGCTGTTCAACTGTATGAGTCCTCATTACTGAGCACAATCCTATTGCAACCTCCCCTCTTCAACTTGCTTGCGACAGTTGGAGAAAAGAGATTGAGCTGGCGTTTATGCAGGCAAATAGGACAACAGAGGGGCTCATTTGTTTCTTGTGTGATAGTGGAAGAAGGCCCCATTCTGGTGTTACAAGATTCTTAAACAAGACTGTCTCATTCAGTCCCACCTCCTGGTTTACTCCTTGTTGTTCATTGTTATAGCATCTGTAGGTTGTGCTCAATCCTCATTGAGGCTGTGGGGAGCTATCCCTACAACCAGGTCATTTGTTCACTTCCTGTACTCAGTTAACCATGTGGTATGCAGTTGGAGCCCTGTATAGACAGGGGCCAGGTCAGGTTGGTGTATTCCCACCCCTGAAAGTTATTAGTCCATTGATCAGGTTCTTGCAACAAACCAACAGACTTATGGTCACTTTAGTGGTCCCCAAATACTATGATTTATTCAGGTCTGGGCATCAGGAGGGATAGCAGGAACAGAGAAAAGGAACGGGAAAAGTTCACCAACAAGGGGCCAAAGAAAAGCTTGAAAAATAAATAAACTTTTCCATTGCAACTTAAAAGATTGAGAGAGAAAGGAAGGACTACAGGAGGTTACAGAAATGGAGGAGATAAAATCTGAGACATATAGTGCACAGAAAATGACCCTTCAGCCCATCAAGTCTGCGCCAGTCAAAAACAAGCACTTAACGTGGCCCAAAGCGTTGTATGCCTTAGCATCGCTAATGTACATCAAAATGCTTCTTAAATGTTTATAAGGGTTTTTGCCTGTATCACCCTTACAGGCAATGACTTCCAGATTCCCATCACAATCGGAGTGAAACAATTTCTCCTCCCATCTCCTCGAAACCTTCCCTTAAATCTATGTCCTCAGTCATAATCCCTCACCAAGGGGAAAACTCACTTTCTGTCTATGGTCCTCATAATTGGAGACATCTCAATCATTTACCCCCTCAATCTCTTCTGCCCGATGGAAACCAACCCAAGTCTGTCCAATTTCTTTTCATAACCAAAACTGTCCACCTAGGCAACATCCTGTCAAATCTCCACTGCACCCTCTCCAGTGCTATCACATCTTTCCTATAACCTTCATAACCTCACTCTGACCTTAACCCAGATTCCAGAACTCTAGCTGTGGCCTAACCAATGCTTTATACGATTCCAGGAGGAAGTGAGGAAGACTGCAGATGCTGGAGATCAGAGTCGAGAGTGTGGTGCTGGAAAAGTACAGCAGGTCAGGCAGCATCAGAGGAGCAGGAGAATCGATGTTTCGGGCATAAGCCCATCATCAGAATTCCTTATGCCCAAAACATCGATTCTCCTGCTCCTCAGATGCTACCTGACCTGCTGTACTTTTCCAGCACCACACTCTCTACTTTATACAATGTCAACATAGCCTCATTGTTCTTAAACTTTATGCATCTGCTAATAAAGAAGACATACCATATGTCTTCTTTACCACATTATTCACTTGCCCTAATACCTTCAACAACTGATGTATGTGCAGGGTCCTACCATTCATCAAATATTCCCTTGCTGTATTTGTCCTGCCCAAGTGTATTATCTTATATTTATCCAGACTGAATTCCATTTGCCAATGATCAGCTTATAAAAGATGAGATATAGGGAGGGGCATAGGGAATGGTGAAGGTTACCCAAATAGACGGTTTGTCAAGGTTGAAGGAGATTACAGAGGTAGGGGCAGCTGGGGGAGGTTATAGAGATAGGGAGGGGTGTATGGGATGGTGGAGGTGACAGAGATAGGGAGGAGTTCAAGGGCTTGAGGAAGTTACCGAGGTAGGAAGGGGTATAGGGTACTGGAGGAGGTTGCAGAGATTGGGTGAGGTATAAGGTCTGGAGGAGATTACAGAAATTGGGAGGGGTATAGGGGGTTAGAGGAGATGACAGAGATAGAGAAGTGTGTAAGGGCTGGAGGAGGTTAAGAGATATAGAGGGGGGTGTAATTTGGAGATGTTTTCTGTCACTCAGTTAGTTTTGAAAGTTATGTAGAGATACCTCTCTCTAGAGTGTTGTTGGCTGGTTGAAGCTGACCTATAGGTCATCGAACAATATATTGAAATGTGAATGTCATTCACCTCAGTCCTGGATGTATATGTTTCTTCTTTTTCTGTATAGTGCAAATTTGCATTTATTAAGCACTTTTCACACCCCAGAACACACACAACATTTTACAGTGAACAAAATGTCCGTGAGCTGCAGTCTGTGTTGTGATGCTGCAACTTATTTATGCACAAGTTCCCATAAACATGTGGGAGAATGAACAAAGTCATCTGTTTCAACAAATGTTGTTTCATTTGGCAGGAGTGAAGGATAACTGCCCTGTTCATCCTCCAATCATACTGTGGGCTATTTAAACCTCAACGTAGCATGTCATCTAGAAGACAGCCCTTTGAATACTGCAATACTCCCTCAATACCAAGTGCAAGAGCCAGCTTGGTTCATTTGCTCCAATCTCTGGTGTTGGCCTTCAATGTGCTACATTTCTGGCATGGGGCTGCGAGGTGGGGTATTGCCCCAAAACCAAAATGACAGTGGAGAAAGCCAAGGAAGTAAGGCAAGGAACTTAGTTCAAGCTGTTCCCTTAACTTAGTCACAGTGAGAAAGCTTTACTCTCAGCTCGAAGGCAATTCACAATACTTCCCTTTTGGGTTTGATTATACAATATAAAGCAATGCCTCAGTGGAATCTCCCTGAATACAGCTAGTCTTACTGGAAGTTGTAATGGAATGTTTAGGCCAAAGGGTCAGCTCCCAAACTTTGCTGGATCTCTTGTGTTAAAATGGCCTGATGATTAACCATTTCATGTTCTACTGCCAAGCTCTTTTTTTAAGGAAAATTCTAATTAGACTTTACACACACACTGTAGGTCATGTTAATTGGAGACTCTGGCGTGGGCAAGACTTGCTTCCTGGTCCAGTTCAAAGATCATGCTTTTTTAGCGGGAAACTTCATCGCCACAGTTGGAATAGACTTCAGGGTGAGATTCTGTTTATTTGATTCTCTGATTTACACATTTCCACAGAGGGAATTTTCAAATACCTCCTGAACTACTGAGAGGACGCTGGATTACAGTAGGTTTAGTATCTTGATGGATTGGGAGAGAGGCCTTGGGTGAAAGTAAGTTCAGTGGAGACCAATTAAAATTTCCCTGAAAAAGCAGGACTCCCTCCCTTGTCTTGCCAGTAAGAGGACTCTGAATGGTGAATGCTCATATTCAAAATTAGCTCTTTCTACCCAAAATGTGGACGCACTGGCTTTAATATATGAAAGGGACCTAAAGAGGAACCCACAGTGCTGAAGGATTCTGCAGTCTGGATCACATTAATCTCAAGAGATTTTCAGTCCAATACAGTTGGTTATCAGGGGATTGTACTTGAGATTTGTTTTTAATGAGATATACTCTGCTGAGTACAAGTGCCATGTCCAGTCCAATAAAGCCTGGGAACATGCATTACTGTAGCTTACCCCAGTTGTCTCAGTTATACACTTTTGCGCTTTCTTCCTTTATTTGCACCAATCGACCTGAATCTGCACCAACAAAGCTTCATAAAATCTGCCACAAAAATAAAACCTGAGCCACAAAATATCATTGAGCCCCTGCAAATGGAAAGTCTGAGATGTCAAACAGTTGCTTAGACTCCCATGATCGGGAATCCCATCTGTTCTGCACTGCCAAGCTATGTGCGTTATGGTCATTTACAAGCTCCTCATTGCCGTACCTCACTCCTACTGGGAGAAAGATGCCGTTGTCACACAGCCGGTTTGGTAATAGTATAGGATCACTGAAAGTAGCCTATTAGTGGGAGTATCAAGGAGGGACTTGAAATTCCCTCAAGACCTATCATTTACCCTGTTATATTTAGCTCTATCCCATGGGGTATGAGCAGTGGACGTATCACTCCTAAACTACTAGTCTTCCCAAACTCTGTAAATTTTCTCCAACAATGAACTCTCGCTTCATTTCCATAAGATATAGATGCAGAATTAGGTCTTTCAGCCCCACTGAATCTCCTCCACCACTCAATCATGACTGTTATATTTCTCAACTCCATACTCCTGACTTCTCCCCAGAGCCGTTGATCACCTTACTAATCAAGAATCTATCTATCTCTGTCTTAAATACACTCAATGTCTCGGCATCATCAGCCCTCTGTGGCAATGAGTTCCGCAGTGTCACCACCCTCTGGCTGAAGAAATCCCTCCAGGTCTCTGTTCTAAATGGTCGTGCCCTTGAATCTGAGTCTGAGGCTGTGCCCTTGAATCTGAGTCTCTCCTACTAGTGGAAACAACTTCTCCATTCCCACTCTACAGACCTCTCAATATTCTGTAAGTTTCAATGAGATCCTCCCTCAACCTTCTAAAGTTCACCAAATACAGACCCAGGGTCCTCAACTGCTCCTCATTGGACAAGCCCGTCATTCTTGAGATCATTCTTGTAAATCTCCTCTGCAGCCCGTCCAAGGCCAGCACATCCTTCGTTAAATACAGGCCCAAAGCTGCTTACAGTATTCCAAATGCGTCTGTCAAGAGCCTTGTACAGCTTCAGTAGTGCATCCCTCATGTTTTCAAGCCCTTTAGAAATGAATGCTCACATTGCATTTACCAGCCTAACTGCCAACTGAAACTGCATGTTAGCTCAAACAGAATCCTGAACTAGGACTCCCAAGTCCCTATGTACTTCAGATTTCCAAAGCCTTTCCCCATTTAGTCTGCTTTTCTTTTCTTCCTACCAAAATGCGTAGTCCCACACCTGTATTCCACTACTTTGCCCACTCTCTTCGCCTGTTCAAGTCCTTCTGCAGCCTTCTCACTTCCTCAAGACTACCCATATCTCTGTGATGAATCTACCCCCTCGTCGCTGAACCATTTGCTGCTGTATCCTCAATTTGCTTTGGAGTTACCTCCCAAAATCCCTCTGCATATTTCTGATGCACTGTCCCTCTTTATGACCCTTCTCATAAAACTATCCCTTTTGATTATTCCCTCCAAATCTACCGTCTCTTGGCTGAATGCTGGTTTTGTTGAGGTGGAACTCACTTTGATGCGGTGCAAGCAGAAACCCTCAGAACAAGAATTATTTCAATCTGCACTGGTGATGCCAAGGCACACAAAGCTACAAGCTAAGTGCTGGAAAATGGGATTTGAGTATTTAAATGGTCATTTTTAACTGGTGTGTCAAAGGGTCTTTTTCTGTGTTGTATGGCTGAATGGCCTCTTAGACATTTGAACCAGGGATTATTGTTGGGACAGTGGTTGCCACTAGCATTGAATCTTGTAGTTTTGCCTTTCTCGAGAGAGCTGGAATTCTAGTTTTAGAAGTCTGAATCTCTCAGTAGCTGGGCTGCAACAGAACGAGAGAGACCTCTCCAGCAACGCCCTGCATCTCCTCTCCTAACCCTTGTTGGGTAAAGTGACAGGAAACCACAAAGGAACTGAGATATAGTCAGTTTGAAACTGTTGAATCATGCAATGCAGAGGCCACAGCCTGCTGTTCACAGGGCTTCTACACTAATGCAGGAAGAACAAACCCAAACCTCATGTGGTAATTCACCCACCAACAGATGGTGCCCATCAAAAGCTGCCCGCAGTGCTGTCAGCCAGTGTATTAGCAATGGTACAGGTGGAAGTGAATTGGAAATTGACTGTGATGTGTTCTTTAAGGCTGCCACAGCAACACCAATTCACAAATAAGTAACAGCTTCATTATGGAATAAAAAGTCCCAAAGTATTTGACTAATAAATACTGATAAGAATACTCACCAGGCAAAGAAGAAACTATTGTGAGAGATGGTCGCAGGCTTAGTCAGAGAGGTAAGTTTGAAGGAGCAGCTTAAAAAAGGTGGAATTATTTTGGGAAATAAATAATTCAGGGCCTGGACCAACATAGTGCCTGTATTGCAGTAAAATGATCCATGTCACTTCACAGGAACTTTATTGATCAGTTAATGAGACCAAGCCACTTCAGGATTGGTGGATGAGGTAGCTGTGAGGAACGTCTTGAAGGAAGAGAGAGGTGGAAAAGTGTAAGCAGGAAACTCCAGATTTTAATGTCTTGGCAACTGCAGGAATGGTGACCTGTGATATGGCAAATAAAGACAGGGATTTGACTGAATGAATCTTATTCCCATGCTTCATGTGTGAGGTAGCATCTCATTGACCACAAATTCTGAGAGGAAACACTGAATGGCTTTAAAATGCTGGCTATAATCCCAGAATAATTTGCAAGATAGTAACCCAAGGAATGTTGCTATATATACAAGAAACGTTAATGCTTGACAGTGTATTGTTTAATCATTCTCACTTTGAATTTAAAAGGAGAACGAAGGGAATGGAAGTAATGGAAAGGCAGAGTGGGAGAAAAACTCTGCCAAGCTGTGAGAGTTGTACTGGTGATCTCTGAATTTCTGCATTTCCCAAATTGAAACTGATACCATTGCTCATGAAGATGATTAACTTTGCGCCTGACATTGTATAAACAGGGAGATAATGCGCCAGATACAACTGACCCAGCTCTATGAACAGAAGTGGCAATTTCTCTTTCTGTGATGTGAATCTTTTACTCCAGAAGTACCCAGCTACACAGCATCATCAATGGATCCAGTTGTCAGTGAACTAGCTCACTCAGTTTGCTGCTTGTCTCAGCTTTAACAAGATGTTTATCAACTTGAGGTTTATGTACAAGATGTAAGATGTCATTGGCTGCACAGCCACCACATCCTCTCCTCTTTGCTGCACATGTGTGTTTCTACTGAGAACACTTGGTCAGGGGGTAACATTTAATGGGGTGAGTGTCCATTCAACCTGCCTTTCTATTGATACCCATATCCACTTTACAGGTTTGAACAGCCTCATGAATACTTTCTCCCCTTTCTCTACCTGGAACACATCCCTAACCCGTCTGCAAGATCCTGAATTAGTCGTCTTTCCCTATACCTCCTTGTACTCTCTCTACATCATCCTTTCTTTTCTTATCTGTTCTTTTTTCACTGCATACAAGACGACAGGTTAAAAAAACAGTGAGGAAGAGAGCAAAATAAACTGGCAAAACCTTCGAGTAATATCCTGCCAAATACTTAAGCACTTTCACGGTGCTAGAGCTCGATCTGGTCTGGTCTGGTCTGGGGCAATAATACTTTCCCATCATCAGCCCTGAACCTTCCATTCCCAACATTCTGCTAATGTACTTCGAACCTGCAAGACTATTGCACTAGATCTCAGGGTGGCACTGTGGCTCAGTGGTTAGCACTGTTGCCTCACACCACCAGGGACCCAGGTTCAATTCTATTCTTGGGTGTAGAGTTTGTCTGTGTGGGTTTCCTCCCACAATCCAAAGATGTGCAGGTTAGATGAATTGACTATGCTAAATTGCCCATAGTGTTCAGGGATGTGTTAGTTAGTGGGATGCATTAGTCAGTGGTAAATATAGGGTAGGGGAGTGGGTTATTTTTCGGAGGGTTGGTGCAGACTCAATGGACTGAAAGGCCTGCTTCCACACTGTGGGGATTCTATAATTCCAGTCTTTCTCCACAACTCCCAAACCTTCATTTTTTCTTCTACTCAAGTTGCAATTATGTCCAAAGATATGCAGTCTAGGTGAATTGGCCATGCTAAATTGCCCATAGTGTTAGGTGAAGGGGTAAATGTAGAGGAATGGGTCTGGGTGGGTTGCTCTTCGGAGGGTCGGTGTGGACTTGTTGGGCTGAAGGGCCTGTTTCCACACTGTAAGTAATCTAAAAAAAAAATTACCTTTAAAAGGCATGGCCATACCTTTCTCTATTCGTAAGATTCAATTTTGTGATATAAGCGTTGCTGATAGGGCCAGAATTTATTGCCAATCCATAGATGCCCTTGAGAAGGTGGTAGTGAGCTGACCTCTTGAACGGCTGTATTCCACGTGCTGTGGGTTGACCCACAATGCCATCAGGGAGGGAATTCCAGGATTTTCTCCCAGTGACAGTGAAGGAACAGTGATACATGTTCCAAATCAAGATGGTGAGTGGCTTAGAGAGGAACATGCAGGAGGTTGTGTTCTCATGTGTCTGTAGCCCTTGTCCTTCTCAGTGGTAAAGGTGGTAGATTTGGAATGTGCTCCCCACAAGATGAAGTTTCTGAAAGAGTCATCTTCTTACTTGAGCATAAGGAGTACTCAAACTGTTGTTGGCAACAGCAGGCAGTTACCACCCTGGTATTCATTTGACCCAACAGTGTGACATCTCTGGCTCCAGTGTCCTAATGCAGCAAGAAGAGGGCATCAGTATTCCAGAAACCAATCCCACCACCAGTGCTTCCCCCCTCCCTCCACAAAACAATCAGGAAAGATGACAAAAAAATCCAATCAGTAACAGCCATTAATCTCTCATCCAGTTTAAAAGCTCATGATTGATGGTTTGAGAGGATACAGCTGCCAAATCTTCCTCTAGAATTACAGGTTTTCGGTTGAAATCTTTGACAATGAGGAAAGTTACTTGAAAAATTTCTGCAAGTTAATATAAAGATGCATTGGGAAATACAGGGTTTTATTTGGAATAGTCAGCATGGCTTTAAGCGTGGGAGATCATGCCTCACAAATTTGTTAGAGTTCTTTGATGAGGATGAGGATTCTGGGTAATCCAAGATGGAGGATGGGAAAAATTTCTGGCTCTAACAGCTCCTCCTTTTTTTTTTGAGGTATTTTAAGTGTTAGAGGTGATTTCCTCAAATTCCAGGAGCAGCAATTACTGTTTTATATGTTGCATTGTTTTGGAGAAAAAAAAATCAAAACTACAGCACTTTTAAAAGGGAGAGGAACAGCCAAAGGAAGCAAACGGTGAGGTCAGTGCAGGAGAGAGAAAGAAACCCACACTGCTAACTGGCAGAGCAGTGAACCTGCACAGTTACTGCCTTTGCTGCTTGAATTCATGTATCGCTGGACATCGGATTGCATCTGGGAAAATTGTCAAGCAGTGAAATTCACAACTGATCTTGGAGGAACCTGTTTGGGAGAGGTCACAGCACAGAAACAGATCAGTGAATAAGTGAATATTTTAAGCGTGGCCTTACAGTAAGTCTGCAGTAGTGAGTAGAGTGGTTTATTTCTTGATTATATGTTTTATTGAGATATGTCACTTGATTAAACTTAAATATAAGTCATAAGTATTAATTTAACTTGAAGCAGTGTTTTGTAGAGGAATAAGACAGTGCTATTTTCAGGGTCTGTAGATTGAAGAAAGCAAAAATAGCCTTTAGTAGAGTGATATACTCTTTTTGTCGGATGTGGGAGTTTAGGAAGAGTTTATGGATTACTGAGGATTATATCTGCAATAAATACCATTGGTTGCAAATCCTATCAGAGATCGAATGGATTGGTTGGAGAAACAGTAAGAAGCAGTGAGGAATTTACAAAAGCAAGGCGATGTAATGGATGGCAGTTATAGGAAGGGGGAAAAGTTGCAGATACAGTCACATAGATGGGTTAACTCCAGGAAAGGTAAGAGAGGTAGGCAGTTCATGCAGGGGTCTTCTGTGGCTATCCTCATTTCAAACAAGTATGCTGTTTTGGAAAATGTAGGGGCTTTTGGATTCTCAGGGAAACATAGTACAAACAGCCAAGTTTCTGGTATTGAGACTGGCTCTAATGCAATGAGGGGTGCATTGGGTTCCAAGAGATCAATTGTGTTCGGAGACTCTCTAGCCCGAGGTACCGACAGACGTCTCTGTGGCCAGCAGCAAAAAATCAGAATGCTGTGTTACCTCCCTGGTGCCAGGATCAAGGATGTCTCAGAGAGGGTGTAGAATGTTCTCAAGGGCTAGAGGGGCCAGCAAGAGGTCATTGCCCACATTGGAACAAATGACATAGGAAGGGAAAAGGTTGAGATTCTGGAGGGAGATTATAGAGAGTTAGGCAGGACTTTAAAAAGGAGGTCCTCGAGAGTAGTAATATCTGGAGCTAATGAGGGCAGGAATAGGAGGATAGAGCAGATGAATACATGGCTAAGGAGCTGATGTATGGGAGAAGGATTCACATTTTTGGATCATTGGAAGCTCTTTTGGGGTAGAAGTGACCTGCACAAGAAGGACAGATTGCACCTAAATTGGAAGGGGACTGATATACTGGCAGGGAGATTTACTAGAGCTGCTCAGGAGGATTTAAACTAGTAAGCTAGGGACCCAGGGAGATAGTGAGGGAAGAGATCACCTGAGACTGGTACAGTTGAGAACAGAAGCAAGTCAAACAGTCAGGGCAGGCAGGGACAAAGCAGAGAACAAGGTAGGACTGATAAATTAAACTGCATTTATTTCAATGCAAGAGGCCTAATAGGGAAGTCAAATGAACTCAGGGAATGGTTAGGAACATGGGACTGGGATATCATAGCAATTACAGGAACATGGCTCAGGGATGGACAGGACTGGCAGCTTAATGTTCCAGGATACAAATGCTACAGGAAGGACAGAAAGGGAGTCAAGAGACAAGGGGGAGTGGTGTTTTTGATAAGGGTCAGTGTTACAGCTGTACTGAGGGAGGATATTCCCGGAAATAAGAGCAGGGAAGTTATTTGCGTGGAACTGAGAAATAAGAAAGGGATGAGCACCTTATTGGGATTGTATTATAGACCCCCTAATAGTCAGAGGGAAATTGAGAAACAAATTTGTAAGGCGATCTCTGTTATCTGTAAGAATAATAGGGTGGTTATGGTAGGGAATATTAACTTTCTAAACATCGACTGGGACTGCCATAGTGTTAAGGGTTTAGATGGAGAGGAATTTGTTAAGTGTGTGCAAGAAAATTTTCTGATTCCGTATGTGGATGTACCTACTCGAGAAGGTGCAAAACTTGATCTACTCTTGGGAAATAAGGCAGGGCAGGTGACTGAGGTGTCAGTGGGGGAGCAGCGACCATAATTCAATTAGATTTAAAATAGTGATGGAAAAGGATAGACCAGATCTAAAAGTTGAAGTTCTAAATTGGAGAAAGGCCAATTTTAACGATATTAGGCAAGTTGATTGGGGGCAGATGTTCGCAGGTAAAGGGATGGCTGGAAAATGGGAAGCCTTCAGAAATAAGATAATGAGAATCCAGAGACAGTATATTCCTGTTAAGGTGAAAGGAAAGGCTGGTAGGTCTAGGGAATGCTGGATGACTAAAGAAATTGAGGGTTTGATTAAGAAAAAGAAGGAAGCATAATGCCAGGTATAGACAGGATAGATCAAGTGAGTCCTTAGAAGAGTATAAAGGCAGTAGGAGTATATTTAAGAGGGAAATCAGGAGGGCAAAACGGGGACATGAGATAACTTTGGCAAATAGAGTTAAGGAGAATCCAAAGGGTTTTTACAAATACATTAAGGACAAAAGGGTAACTAGGGAGAGAATAAGGCCCTATGAATCTCATAAGATTTAGGATTATTTATGCAGTGTTTGCCTCATGCTCCTAAAAGCAGCCTCTACTTCATCATACACCTTACCAGAACCAAAAACAAAAGTTGCTGGAAAAAGCTCAGCAGCCCTGGCAACATATGTGAAGTGAAATAGTACATAGAACATTACAACATCATACAGGCCCTTTGGCCCTCGATGTTTCGCTGCCCTGTGGAACCAATCTGAAACCCATCTAACTTACACTATTCCATTTTCATCCATACGTTTATCCAATGACCATTTAAATGTCCTTAAAGTTGGCGAGTCTACGACTGTTGCAGGCAGTGCGTTTCATGCTCCTACTACTCTCTGAGTAAAGAAACTACCTCTGACATCTGTCCTATATCTATCCCCCCTCAATTTAAAGCTATGTCCCCTCATACTAGCCATCTCCATCTGAGGAAAAAGGCTCTCCCTGTCCACCCTATCTAACCCTGTGATTATCTTATATGTCTCTATTAAGTCACCTCTCAACCTTCTTCTCTCTAATGAAAACAGCCTCAAGTCCCTCAGCCTTTCCTCATAAGACCTTCCCTCCATACCAGGCAACATCGTAGCAAATCTCCTCTGCGCCCTTTCCAAAGCTTCCACATCCTTCCTATAATGCAGTGATCAGAAATGTATGCAATACACCAAGTGCAGCCGCACCAGAGTTTTGTACAGTTGCAGCATAACCTTGTGGCTCTGAAACTCAATCCCTCTACCAATAAAAGCTAACACACCGTTTGCCTTCTTAAAAACTCTATCAACCTGGGTGGCAACTTTCAAGGATCTATGTACATGGACACTGAGATCTCTCTGCTCATCTACACTACCAAGAATCTTACCATTAGCCCAGTACTCTTTATTCCTGTTGCTCCTTTCATAGAGAGTCACTTCACACTTTTCTGCATTAAACTCCATTTGCAACCTCTCAGCACAGCTCTGCAGCTCATCTATGTCCCTTTGTAACCTACAAAGTCCTTCAGCACTGTCCACAATTCCACTGACCTTAGTGTCATCCACAAATTTACTAAATCATCCCTCTACACCTCATCTCGGTCATTTATCAAAATGACAAACAGCAGTTGTCCTAAAACAGATCCTTGTGGTACCCCACTAGTAAATGAACTCCAGGATGAACATTTCCCTCTGTCTTTTATCAGCTAGCTAATTTCTGATCCAAATCACTAAATCATCCTCAATCCCATGCCTCCATATTTGGTGCCATAGCCTACTGTGGGGAACCAAATGCGTTACTGAAATCCATATACACCACATCAATTGCTTTACCCTCATCCGCCTGTTTGGTCACCATCTCAAAGAACTCAATAAGGTTTGTGAGACACGACCTACTCTTTGCAAAAGCATGTTGACTACCCCTAATCAACTTTTTCCTATAACCTTTTCCAACACTTTACCGACAACCGAAGTAAGGCTCACCGGTCTATAATTACTAGGGTTGTCTCTACTCCCCTCTTGAACAAGGGGACAATATTTGCTATCATCCAGTATTCAGGCACTATTCCTTTAGATAATGATAATATAAAGATCAAAGCTCTGCAATCTCCTCCCTGGCTTTCCAGAGAATCCTAGGATAATTCCCATCCAGCCTAGGGGACTTATCTATTTTTACACTTTGCAGAATTGCTAACACTTCCTCCTTGTGAACCTCAATCCCGTTTAAGCTAGTAGCCTGTATCTCAGTATTCTCCTCGACAACATTGTCTTTTTCCACTGAATACTAACCAAAAATACTCATTTGGTGCTTCCCCATCTCCTCTGACTCCATGCACAACTTCCCACTACTATCCTTGATTGATCCTAATTTTTCTCTCATCGTTCTTTTATACCTGATATACCTATAGAAAGCTTTTGGGTTTTCCTTGATCCTATCTGCCAATGACTTCTCATGTCCCCTCCTGGCTCTTCTTAGCTCTCTCTTTAGGTCTTTCCTGGCTAACGTGTAACTCTCAAGCTTCATGTCTCATTCAAACATAAGCCTTCCTGCCTGACAGATACAGCAGTAGCTGTTCCTTGAATATGCTCCACATTTCAATTATGCCTAATCCCCTGCCGTTTCCTTCCCCATCCTATATACCCTAAATCTTGCCTAATCATAATTGCCTTTCCCCCAGCAATAACTCTTGTTCTGCAGTATATACCTATCCCTTTCTGTCACGAAAGTAAACATAACAGAATTGTAGTCACTATCACCAAAGTGCTCACCTACCTCCAAATCTAATACCTGGCCCGGTTCATTACCAGTACCAAATCCAATGTGGCTTCTCCCCTTGTTGGCCTGTCTACATACTATGTCAGGAAACCCTTCTGCACACATTGGATAAAAACTAACCTAGCTAATGTATTTCCAGTTAATGTTTGGAAAGTTGAAATCCCCTTTACCAACTACCCTGTTGCTCCCGTTCTTATCCAGAATTATCTTCGCTACCCTTTCCACTACATCTCTGGAACTATTTGGAGGCCTATAGCAAACACCCAACAGGGTGACCTCCCCTTTCCTGTTCTAACCTCAGTTCATACTACCTCAGTTGATGAGTCCTCAAAAGTTCTTTCTGCCACTGTAATACTGTCCTTGACCAACAATGACACATCCCCCCCCTCGCTTTTACCATCTTCTCTGTTCTTACTGAAACTTCTATATCCCAGAACCTGCAACAACCATTCCTGTCTCTGCTCTATCCATGTCTCTGAAATGTCCACAGCATTGAAGTTCCAGGTACCAATGTATGCTGCAAGTTCACCCACCTTATTCTAGATGCTCCTGATGTTGAAGTAGACATACTTCAAAACACATTCCTGCTTGCCGGTGAACTCTTGCGACCTTGAAAACTCACTTCTGACCTCACCTTCTGGACACTGGAACTACAATTTTGATTCCCATCATCCTGCTGAATTAGTTTAAACCCTCCCAAATAGCATTAGCAAATTTCCTCCCAAGAATTTCCTCTAGGTCAGTTGTAGACCATCCTACCTGTAGAGGTCCCACCTACCCTAGAATGCGTCCCAATTATCCAGGTATCCGAAAACCTCCCTCCTGCACCATCCCTGTAGCCACGTGTTCAAATCCTCTGTCTCCCTATTCCTCGCCTCGCTAGCAAGTGGCATGGCCAACAAACCAGAGACAACAACTCGGTTTGTCCTAGCTCTCAGCTTCCACCCTAGCCCCTGAATATGTGCCTTAAATCCCCATCCCTTTTCTTACCTATGTCGTTAGTGTGCATGTGGACCACAACTTGGGGCTGCTTCCCCTCTCCCTCAAGGATCCCGAAAACATGATCAAAGACATTACGAACCCTGGCACCTGGGAGGCAACACATCAACCGTGAGCCTCTTTCCTTCCCACAGGACCTCCTATCTGTCCCCCTAACTATGGAGTCCCAATGATGAATGCTCTGCTCCTCTCCCTCCTTCCCTTCTGAGTAACAGGGACAGACTCTGTGCCAGAGACCTGTACCCCATGGCTTCCCCTGGTAATTCATCCTTCCCAACAATATCCAAAACGGTACACTTGTTATTGAGGGGATCCTTCCTCAGAACCGGACCTGAAACATTAACTCTGATTTCTCTTCATAGATGCTACCAGACTTGCTGAGCTTTTCCAGCAATTTCTGTATTTGTTTCTGATTTACAGCATTTGCAGTTCTTTTGGTTTTTATACACCCTACCTGGTTTGGTGACAGGTTTAACAGAAGGGATAATTCCAGAATAATTTGTCAGTGACTTATAAGACCTGGAAATGCTAATTTCCTCTTTAATTGCCTAACAGGGTTTGACTTTTCCCAGGGCCCATTTCTTTTCTGAAGCTTCACCACCTCTTATGCTGCGATCTGCTCGAGGCATTTGGTTTCTGACAATCCAGTGAGCCCTTTCTTTGGGCTTGCCATGAATCCTTCAACTGTTTTCACACAGCCTCTACTTGACATCAATGTGAGCCCCAGTCTCTACCAAAGATGACAATGTTCTCAAATATGTTATGGTATATGTTGTAGACAGGACCTGATTGGATCTATCCAAGAATGCTGAGGGAGGCGAAGAAGGAAATTAATGGGACCTCATACAATTTCTTTGTATCCTGTTTAGTCACGGGAGAGGTCCCAGAGCACTGAAGAATAGCCAGCGTTGTTCCATTGTTGAAGAAGGGGGACAGGGATAATCTGGGAAATTACAGGATGGTAAGCCTTACATCAGTGGTAGGGAAATTATTGGATAAGGTTCTTAAGTATAGGAGTTACTCACTTTTGGGAAAATACGTACTTGTTAATGATAGGAGCATGGCTTTGTTGGGGTAGTTGTGTCTCATAAACTTGATCTCTTTGAGGGAGTGACAAAGATGATTGATGAGGGGAGGGTTGTGGATGTTGCCTGTAGTTTGTAATACATATGTATAGATGATTTAGAGAAGAGTATAGGTGGTCTGATTAGTACATTTATGGACAGCTCATAGATTTAGTGAGGAGAATTGCCAGAGAATACAGCATGTGTCTTCAGTTGTATGGTTCCCAAGCTCTGGAATCCCTTCCTCCAGTATCCTTCTGCCCAATCCACAACCTCATCCAACCACCCCTTTTCCCCTACACAGTCATCAGATTTTATTCATTGATTGTAAATTCCACTTTCGGACCCAGAGCATTAGTCTGGGCTTCTAGCTTGATGGACCAGTACATGACCTCCACACCATTGTCTCTTGGGACATTTCATGACCTGAAAGGCACCATATAAGCAGGAGTGTTGCTGTTGCCTGTGGCCTCATACTCTAACTGCATGGTGGTGGACTGGGAGAGAGCTCACAAGCCATAAAGATTGCTTGCCCTTTCACAGACACTGTTTAGGAGATCTGTCAGCATTATTTTGTCAGATTGAGGATGGTGAAATAACTGGCTTTTCTCAGGCTTTCATTCCTTCAAGATCTTCTTGTTAGGCTTCCTGAACTCATTACAGACTGCCATTTCTTGTCAAACCCAACATAATTGGGCAACTTCATGGACAGTGACTCTTTAATTGCTATGTACATATCGCCACAAGCAAAGGTTGAGGAAGCTCTGGATGTGCTGTACCCCATCACTCATACCCTGGAGACAGAACATCCCAAGGCCCTGTTTATTGTAACTGGCAACTTCAATCAAGCCAATCTAAGGAAAGTGTTGCCCAAGTACCACCAGGACATTAACTGTCCCACCAGGGGCCCGAACATTTTAGACCACTGCTCCATCACTGTGAAGGATGCCTACCGCTCCATCCCCCGCCCTCATTTCAGGAACTTTGACCACAATGATGTACTTCTTCTACAGGCAAAAGCACAAGCAGGAGACCCCCCCCCCTCATGGACACAAGTCCAGTGCTGGTCGGAGGAGGCAGAGGATCAACTCCGGTGCTGTTTGGAATCGGCTGATTGGGTCATGTTCAAACAGGCTGCCGGTACCTTGGACGAATACGCCAACACTGCCACAGACTTTATCAGCAAGTGTGTGAAGGTCTGCATACCGAGGAAGTCAATCCGTGTGGTCCTCAACAGGAAACCCTGGATGAATCGGGACATACAGAACCTATTAAAAACCAGGTGTGAGGCCTTCAGATCAGGAGAGCCAATCAAATATAAAGAGTCCAATATGACCTTCACAGAGCCATTAAGACAGCCAAGGCCCAATACCGATCCAAACTAGAGACCCAGACAGACACCCCGCGACTGCGGCAAGGACTGAATGACATCACAGGTTCTAAAAAGAGATAGTGGATCTGTCAAAGCAGACGATGACATATCCCTCCCAGATCGTCTCTACGCCGTCTATGCTCGCTTTGAGTACAATTTCGGTGGAGAGGTAACACCTATTCCGACAAGTCCTGATCAAGCCTGTCCCAACAGTCACTGTATCAGAGGTCAGATCAGTCTTCCTTTGTGTGAATCCAAGGAAAGCGATGGGACCAGACAGAGTACCAGGCCATGCACTCAGATCAACTGGCAGAGGTCTTCTCAGATATCTTCAACCTCTCCCTGCAGCAGGCCACTGTCCCTGCCTGTTTCAAGAGGGCCAACATCATCTCTGTGCTCATGCAGCATGTCTCAATGACTACCGCCCAGTGGCCCTAACTTCAGTGGTCATGAAGTTTGAAAGGCTGGTCATAGCATTAGTCAACTCCAGCCTCCCCACTACTCTCAACCCACTCCAATTTGCCTGTCGGACTAACAGATCCACTAACAGATCAGATGCCATATCACTTGCCCTTCACTCCTCCCTAGAACTTCTTGACACCCAAGAACAGCTACGCAAGAATCCTACTCATTGACTATAGTTCGGCCTTCAACACTACTATCTCCTTGAGACTGATTACTAAACTTAGTGATCTCGGAGTAAGCCCCACTCTTTGCAACTGGATCCTCAGTTTCCTGACCCACAAGCCACAATCAGTAAAGATTGAGGACAATATTTCATCCTCACTAACACTCAAAACTGGAGCCCCCTAGGGGTGCATATTTAGCCCTCTACTGTACTCACTGTATATCCATGACTCTATCACCAAATATCAGACTAATGCCATTTACAAGTTCGCTGATGACACCACCATAGTCAGTCGAATCTCAGATGGCAACGAAACAGACTACAGACAGGAGGTGGTAGACCTAGAAAAATGGTGCACTGGGAACAGCCCTAGCTCTCAATGCCAGCAAACTCAGGAACTCATTATTGACTTTCAGCGGGATGTTACTCATGCCCCCCTACACATTTAACAGCACAGATATGGAATGAGTGGAGAGTGTCAAGCTCCTGGGAGTGATCATCCAACACAAGCTTTAGGCCCAACAATGTCTCTTCTTCCTCAGGCAGCTGAGGAAATTTGGCATGACGGCGAATATCCTTGCTAATTTTTATAGGTGCACCATCAAGAGCATTCTGTCTGGATGTATCACTACCAGGTATGGCAACTGTACCATTCAAGATCGGAGACAGTTACAGAGAGTGGTGAACTTGGCACGGACAATCACAAAGGCCAACCTCCCATCTATAGAATCCATCTACCAGGCCAACTGTCAAGGAAAGGCCGTTAGCATTCTTAAAGATCCATCCCACTCTGGCAGTGTTTTTCTACAATCTCTACCATTGAGGAGAAGGTACAGAAGCCTGAACACACGCACCAGCCGGTTTTGTAACAGTTTCTACCCCACTGTTGTTAGAATACTTGAAGGGACTCACAAACGCTTAACATTCGCCTGTACCTGTGTTTTTGTTTTTGCGGCTGTTTACCTTTTATTTACCATCTATGCAACTTAACTATATGATCTGCTTGTATTGCTCACAAGACAAAGTTTTTCACTGTGCCTCGGTACACGTGACAATAAATTCAATTCAATTCAATTCCATCTCACGCAGTTTCAAAAATCTCTTCGCGTCCTGACTAATCTCCCTTCATTTAGCTTCTGTGATTCAGTAAAGTTTTCCCTTTATTGTCAACCTGTTGTACAAAATAACAGTTCTGAAAGAGTTAATGCTGAAGAGTGCATTCAGTTCCACCCAGTCTGATGATGTCATAAAGACCTGCATGGACAATGGCAGATCATCTGTGAATCTCAAAGGCGACAAACCTGTCTTTCTCATGCTCCCAACAGTCTTACTAGCAATGATTATTTGACTAACTTGTAGCTTATACCAGATTGCTATTATGCAATAAACCACTTCATTAAGGGAACAGATTCTTCTGAGCAGAATATTGAATTGTTTTGCTTGACCACTTTAGACCAAGTCAAACCTGTAGACCCAGTCAGAGAACAATACAGCGTAGAACGGGCCCTTTGGCCCTCAATGTTGCGATGACCTGTGGATTATTCTCAGCTCATTCCCCTATACTATCGCATCATCATCCAAAGAAGGATGACGGCAGCTAACCAAATGCATGTCGACAGTGGTTGATACCACATGCTTAGATGTCAACCCTTTCTTTGTGCCCTCAGAGGGTACCCCAGGAAACTTGATTGGGGGATTATTTTAAGGAAGAAAATTACATTGTGAGACAGAGACACTAGCGAGGATATTTCAGAGAGTAGGGTCCACACAGCTGAATGCAAGGTGAGTGGCAGTTACGCAAGGGGTTGGAGTCAGAGGAACAGAAATCCTTTGGAACTGTTTGTATCTTGGAGATGGTTACAGAGACAGGATGAGTTAAAGCCTTAGAGGGACTTGACCATATGTTTGGCTATGTTTATTTGAAACATTGAGAGACTGGGAGTCATATCAGAAATGGCTGATGAATAAATGAGAGAGGATACAAACAGAGTGTTGGAGAAGACTAAGTTATGCTGAACTGGATTTGATAAGTACCAAGTTGAATTAAGGTTTCAGTGGCAGATGGGCTGAGCTAAGGTTGAATGCAGACGCAATGTTGAATCTGCCAGAATATTATGTTTATTTGTAAATTTATTAACATTTACTTTGTTGTTCCTTTTCTCCCCCCAGTTCATCTATTTGTTGTGAAGTGTGAAAGTCTTTAAAATGAACTGTCAGTTTTTATATCGAAAAACAAATCATGCTGTCACAAATATACTGCCAAAATTAAACCTTCAATAGTTGTGCTTCACCTTGAGATTCTTGAGTATATCAGACAAGTTAGGGTGTTCCAACACGTGTTTGAGAATCTGAGGGATAATTATAGGATAAATTGCAAAATCTGTTAAATTTGTTTTCAACTATATAATCAATCAAAGAGTTGGCAATTTTCCAGGACTTTGTTAGATTTTTCTGAAGCTATACTTCCTTTTGCACAGAACCACATCCTATGGGGAAACATATTCCATGGAGCCCACTTCTTGTTGTCCATTTTCGAGAATAGTTCCCTATAAGTATTGATATTTTTATAAACTGTCTATTTGGCTGTCTCAACATTTGACCCTGGCAAATAGCCCATACTCCCACTCATGGGCAGCAAGTGTCAAAAAACTATTCATGCAAGGTGGTCCCAATCTGCCTAATCACCAACACAAGGCAAATGGTTTGTAAGATGAGTTGTGTTACCTCAGCCTTGCATGGCTCAGAATTCTTGTTGTCAAGTTCAAGCTCTGCCAGAGACTTGAGTCTGATGCCAAGGCTGAGTGAGTGCTATCATTGTGCATGGGCATTAAAATGACATTCAGTCTGCACCCTCCCATGAGCCTGAAAGATCCCATGACACCATTTGACTAGGGGCAGGGGATTTCTGCCTGAACCAAACATCTCTTACAAGTAACAGTTTTAACTGGTCACCTCATCACAATTTGGATAGCTTAATATGGCACATAACTCTCTGAGAGCTCCATCCCAACAGTGAGTAAATTCATAAAGTTTTTCTGAAATGTAGTCTACAGATGCTTGGTGTTTAAAGTAATTCTACTTAAAGGTGAAAGCATTATTTATCTCAATGCAAGCACCATGCTGCTGACTGGACAATGCTCCTATGATATTGAACTTACATTGCACTTCAAGTTTGTGCACTGCAATTGGAAATACTCTTCATCTCAGTCATCATAGGACCAAAAGAAGCAGGACAGAAATAGGCTATTCAGCCCATCAAATTTGCCTGGGTAAAAACAAGGACTGCAGATGCTGGAAACCAGATTCTAGATTAGAGTGGTGCTGGAAAAGCACAGCAGTTCAGGCAGCATCCGAGGAGCAGGAAAATCGACGTTTCGGGCAAAAGCCCTTCATCAGGAATATAGGCCTGGTGCATCAGGCATCAGGCCTCTATTCCTGATGAAGGGCTTTTGCCCGAAACATCAATTTTCCTGCTCCTCAGATGCTGCCTGAACTGCTGTGCTTTTCCAGCACCACTCTAATCATCAAATTTGCCTGCCATTCAGTGAGATCACAGCTGATCTAATAATCCTTAACTCTATTTTCCTTAATTTTCTCCAAAACCTTCAATTCTCTAACTGATTAAAAATCTGTTTATCTCAGTCTTGAATATACATAATGATCCAGCCCTGTGCAGTCAAAGCTCCACAGATTCCCAACCCTCTGAGAAAAGAAATTCCTCTTCATCCATGTTTTAAATGGATGACCCCCGCAGTATGAGATTATGCCGTCTGATCCTACATTCTCCCACAAGGACAAATGATCTCTCTGCATCTACCACATAAAGCCCATTAAGAATGTTGTAATTTTCAATAAAGTCGCTTCTAATTCTTCTAAAGTTCAACAGATACAAGGCCAACCTATTCAACCTCTCCTCATGAGGCAGTTCCTCCTTACCTGGGATCAGCCTAGTGAACCTTCTGAGGACTGCCTCCAAAGCTATGGTATTTTTCCTTAGATCTTGGGCCCAAAATTGTTCACGGTATTCTAGCTCTGTTCTGACTAGCGTTTATACATTTAACAAAATCTCTCCATTTTTAGACTCTGTTCCCATTGAAATAAAGTGTAGTGGTTGCAATGAGGTCAGCCAGGTGGACCTCGCAGAATATGAGTTCCTTGACTGGGGCTGTTAATCTGGTCCAATTGGGGAGCCCTGGCTGACAGATAAGAACAAGAGTCTCAGACATCCTGTTCACTCTGGGAGTTGACTCTGAGGAAGCTGGATCAGTGTCATGGACTCTCCATGTATAAATAAAAGGTGACATGGCGATGGGATACTGACCTCGGGGCAGTTATTTCATAAAGGGTAACATGCCGTTTGCCTTCCCTATTTCCAGCTCAAATTGGACACCATCTTTTTATTATTTGTGGACAAAGACTCCCAAATCTGATTGGCCTTCAGTTTTCTGTAGTTTTGCTCCATTTAAATAATATTCAGCTCCTCTATTCTTCATGCCAAAGTGCATAAGCTCACATTTTTCCAAATTATATTCCAAGTTTTTGCCACTCACTTAACTTGTCGATATCCTTCTACAGACTCTAAGTAATCCTTATTACTTCTCTCCTATATTTGTGTTACCTGTAAACTTTGTGACAGTACATTCATTTTCCACATCCAAGTCATTTGTATAAGTTTTAAGTAATTGTAACCCCAGCACTGATCCCTGCGGCACTCCATTAGTTACAAGTTGCTACACTGAAAATGCCCCCTTATCCCAACTCTGTTGACAATTACTTCATCAATTCTCTAACCAGCCTAATGGACTACCTCTAACACATGGACTCTTAGCTTATTAAATAGCCTAATGTGTGGTACCTTATCAAAGTCCTTCTGAAAAATAAATGGATCCACTGCTATCTCTTTATCGATCCTATTTGTTAACCCGTCCAACAATTCTAGCAAATTTGTCAGGCATGATTTCCTTTTCATGAAGCCATACTGGCTCTGACCAATCATATTACATGTTTCTAAATGCTCTGCTTTTCCATTCTTTAGAATAGACTCTAACAGTTTCTGAATAACAGGCATCAAATTAACTGGTCTACAGCTACCTTATTTTTGTTTCCTTCCCTTTTTAAATAAAGGTGTAATATAGGCAGCTTTCCAATCCTCTCAGACTGTTCCAGAATCTAAGGATTCCTGGATGATTGCTACCAGAACTCGTTAGCTACTTCTTTTACTACCCTATGATTCAATCCATCAGGGCCAGGGATATATCAGCCTCCAGCCCCATTTGTTTCCCCAGTCCCATTTGCTGTCAGCTTTAATACAGAACTATTTTCAAACCTGGAACAGCAATGGCAGCCTTTCCATAGAGAACATAACTGGGGAAATAATAATGGGGAAGCAGGAATTGATAGAGGAGTTTCACAGTAGAAGACATTGATTAAATGATTAAATATTCAAAGGGTAAAAGGAGGAGAGGAAGCGAATATGATAACTAACAATAGAGGATTCGTGTTAGTTAGGCTAATATAAAAATGAACCCCTGAGCATATAAATGTGAGGTGCTGCATTTTGGGAAAGCAAATCTTAGCAGGACTTATACCCTTAATGTAAGGTCCTAGGGAGTGTTGCTAAACAAAGAGACCTTGGAGTGCAGGTTCATAGCTCCTTGAAGGTAGAGTCGCACGTAGATAGGATAGTGAAGAAGGCGTTTAATCTTTCCTTTATTGGTCAGAGCATTGAGTACAGGAGTTGGGAGGTCATGTTATGGCTGTACAGGACGTTGGTCAGGCCACGTTTGGAATATTGTGTGCAATTCTGGTCTCCTTCTTATTGGAAAGATGTTGTGAAACTTGAAAAGGTTCAGGAAAGATTTACAAGGATGTTGCCAGTGTTGGAGGATTTGAGCTATAGGGAGAGGCTGAATAGGCAGAGGCTGTTTTCCCTGTAGCATCGCAGGCTGAGAGGTGACCAAATCAGGGTTTATAAAATCATGAGGGGCATGGATAGGGTAAATAGACAAGGTCTTTTCCCTGGACTGCTGAAGTCCAGAACTAGAGGGCATAGGTTTAGGGTGAGAGGGGAAAGATATAAAAGGGCAACATTTTTACGCAGAGGGTGGTACATGTATGGAATGAGCTGCCAGGGGAAGTGGTGGAGGTTGGTACAATTACATTACTTAAAAGGCATCTGGATAGGTATATCGGAAGGATTTAGAGGGATATGGGCCACGTGCTGGCAAATGGGACTAGATTAGGTTGGGACAACTGGTCGGCATGGATGAATTGGACCGAAGGGTTTGTTTCCGTGCCGTACATCTCTATGACTCTAAATACTTATCAATAATTCCCATTCTTGGGTATCTCATATCTGTTAATCTCGTGAAGTTTCTTTACTCAAGCAACAGCAGTGCCCCTACCTCTGGATCAGGAGGCCTAGATTCAGTCACACCTGCTCCAGAACTGTGTAATAACACCGCTGAATAGTTTGATTAGAAAATATCTAAATATATTACATTAAATCTATTTGCCTCCATTGAAACGCAATTGTTACTCCACTAGGAAAGGGTCAGTTCAACAGGGATGAAGTTAGATGAGTACATTCCTCCTTGACCCTTTTTCATTGCTTATTGAGTGAGATGAGATACTAAGGGTGGTTATCAATGTAATAATTGAGCAGTTGGTCCATGAAATTGACCAGTCTAGCAAGTTATTTAACAAAGACCCACATGGAAGCATTTTGGAGAATCTTTGGTCTATTTTAAAAGATATTAAGGCTTTACATTGGATAAACTGGAATCGTATCAGGGATAAGTTGGTCTTCAGTTACACGGAGAGAGGGAGAAGTTTGGATCTTTCACCTTAGAGCAGAGATGGTGAAGTAGAGGTTTAATAGTGTATTTCAAAATTATGAATGGTTTAGATCAAAAAAAGGATAAACTGTTTTCAGTGCCAGTCCGGTCAGTGATCGGAGGTTCTAGATTTAAAGTAATTTGCAAAATAACCAGAGGCAACAGTAAGGTAACACATTTTGCACAATTCTTGTGATCTGGATTGTGCTACATGAAAGGTTATGGAACCTGATTCAATAATCTTCAATCAATAGAATTGGATCAGTACATAAAGGAATAAATTTCTGAGGAAGGGTCACTAGAACCAAAACGTTATCACTGATTTCTCTTCACAGATGCTGCTAGACCTGCTGAGCTTTTCCAGCAATGTCTGCTTTTGTTCCTAAAGGAATAAAATATGTATGGCCTTGGGGAATGAGCAGTGAGTCGATCAAAGTGCAAGACACCATGAGCCCAGTGGCCTTCTTTTATGCTGTATGATTAAAAATAGGAAACAACTTGGGGGAAGATTTTGCCTTCCCTGTTCAAACAAAGCCTCTCCATGTTTAGGATAAGCGACCATTTTACTCTGAGGACTTAAGTAGCTCCAAGATTGTAATTGGGAAGACACATTTTGCAGATCAAGTAATGTCATACAGGAGGCAATACAACAATCAATGAGAATGAAGAACCGATTATATAATTAACCTCTGCTAGAGGTTATATAATTAACCTCTAGCACTTGAAGAGCAGGAAGACCTGGAGAAATGATAGTATTGGTAATGTGTAATTTGGTAACGTGAGTGTAAGTTGAATCTGGAAGGTGTGTCATTCTGGGGTGAGGATGTCCTTTGAGGTGCAGTAACAGAGGAAGGTTGTGTGTAGCCCCAGTACAGGCCAGGAGTGAAAGTTCTCCAGCAGGACTGGCTTCATTGTGGAACACTCTGGTTCAATGTTTAGCATTGGAAGAGTGTCAACTGTCCCTTGATTCGAGGATGGTGTCTACTTAGGGTTGTTAGTTTTGTCATGGGTCTCAGGTGGTGTTCTCAACCCCTAGAGTTTTGGACACATGGGGCAGGTCATCTCGAAAGGCAGTGGATCAGAGTTCAGATGGTTGACTTAAAGTGGAAGACAACTTAATGGGCAAGTTCTTGCCATTTTGAATGATAGTTAGCAAACTCTCCACCATCATTTAATTCAATTTTTCGGTACTTCAAGTGGAGTTTCAGAGTGTCTATAGGATTTCTTTGTCCATTATTCTTTGTCCATTGCTGGCCATTTGAGAGTTGAGAAAACAAGACCTGGTGACGAATACATTTTTCAGTCATCTGGTCTCAGCGTCCAGTCTATCGCGGTTGGTCTTGAGGGAGTTTTGCCTATTTGCATACAGAGCTGGCTTCAAGAAGGATACTAACATTTGTTCAACAGTTTTCCCATTGAATCCAGAGGATGCGGTTAGATGTTGTTAGTGGAATTTCTGTAGTTTCTTACATTTCACTGACACAGGGTACAGGACTCCCTGTAGTAAAGATTGTAATGATAACACCTGCTCCATTCACTGCTGTAGTTTGGAGGAGGCTGAGCCGGTGCAGCTGATCTGCTGTCAGATCCCCTTGTTGATCATAGTCTTTTGGGAGAGGAGGCCGACAGGTTTGTGAAATGCTCAACGTGTACCAGAGTCTGTCCATCAACTTTATTAGAGGTGGTGTACTTGACTGACCAGGTCTTTGCTTTGACAATATTCAAGGAGTGGCTGAGTCTCTGTTTATGCAAATATCAAGAATGACTTGTAAATCCGGTGTGAAGATACTATTGTCAGTGAATCTTTTTGTCAGGTCCCTTAAATTATGTGATTGGTCTTTTGCATTTGTTAACAAATAACATATACAATACTGAGTCATATCACCATGTGCTGCCAGGGTTAGTTGTCCTTTGAGAAGAGTATTCTAGCACATTAGACAAGCCAGCCTTCTTTATACCCAGCTCAAACTGCTTCCTGCCAACTGATTGAGATCTTAAGCATCAATTAGAATCTGCTTCACACTGACATTCCCCACAGAGGCTTCTTCTGTTTTTTTCTCATTTCATCATTCCTAATATTTCTTCTACTTCAAACCTGTGCTCTTTCAGATTGATACTCACTCTCATATGCAACCACTTACTTTACATCCTGCCCTGAAATTGACCTGCGGTTAGACTTTATACATGGCTCATTAGTCTAGCTCCCTGGATAGCAGAAACTAGCTGAACAAGGAAACTCAATGCGAAATGGGAGACACAAAACGATTACACTGGAATTGATGTGAAATCTCAGCCTTGAATTATTACCAGTGTCACTTTCAAAGCATGCTGCACACAGCTGGAAATGAATGACCAACAAATGACATTCAGCTTTGAACTGCCATGATAATCTATACATTATATATAGTACATGCCAGTGGGTTGGTTATCTCAATTGGTTGGAGCATTGGTTCAATTCCTGCACCAGTTGAGGTTACCATGAAGGTACTCCCCTTCTCAATCTCTCCTCTTGCCTGAAGCATGGTGACCCTCCAATTAAACTAGTCATCTCTATCTAATGGTCCCTATGATCTGCTAGGTCTATGGTGACTTTATGTTTTTTATATATACCAGTTTTCGTACCAATGATTAGTTTCTCCTAATAGTAAAGGCTGCTAGTATACCCCTTAAATTCCACAGATCAGACAGCCCATGATTTGGCCAGTATTTCTTAACCAGGATCCCTGCTCCTGATCTCTGTTGGCTATATTGATATGGGTGCTGGATCATGACAGCATGGGGTTTGATAATGATCTTTCCAACTTCCCTGAGGCAGTATATTCTTTATTCACCAGTGAACAGTGTTAAAAGTCACACAACAGCAGGTTATAGTCCAACAGGTTTATTCGGAAACACTAGCTTTCAGAGCGCTGCTCCTTCATCAGGTGATTGTCAGTGAATGGTTGCCACTTACAAGAATGGTGTTAATGTCGAGCTCATCACTACATCAGACAGAATAGTTTCACCACAAAACTGTGCTAATCTATTAACACATACTCATCATAAACCAACCAAACTATAACATGTGAGCAACGTAGGGACTGGCAAATTGTTGACCTTCAGGCTCAGCAGAACGAGTCCAAATGCGGGGGAGGTCTCATCATCACCACCACCACCACACAATTCAAGTTAACACTCTGACAACAATTCCACCTGTCTGAATGACATGATATTTCAATAATACACTGGAAAAACCTGTCCTTTTCCTAAAATAAACAGCTATAATACATGGAAAATGTGTTTATATGTTCCCTAGGCAACAGCAGCTTCATCAAACATTTAACTTGATATACGTTATTAACATAAGGTTTAACCTGTCACAAAACAAGTTGAGCAACTCCAAAGGGCAATTAAATTTGGAAACCAGCCTGACATGCAGTGTGTTTTTGAGATCATTTTCTTTATAGAACCAAAACCTGGCAATGGAGGAATGACTATTTTACAATGTTGACAAATTATATTGTACAAATGTACAGACTAACTATAATGTATGATTAATAATATGTTGTGACCAACCAGGATCCTATACTGTTTTCATCGTCTCTCAACCCAGTTATATAGTGATTTTCTGCCAACACTCATCCTTATGTCTGGGGTTCATTGGGTTGGCTACTCTCCCTGTACGTGGATTGAGTTGTTTTATTCATTCACAAGCTGTAAGAATCACTAGTCTGGCCAACATGTATTCCCTATGCTTAACTGCACTGGAGAAGTTATTGGTGAGCTGCCTTCTTAACTCCTGCATTCCTCTGGGTGCAGGGGCATCCACAGTGCTGTTAGGGAGGGAGTTCCAGGATTTTGAGGATGTTCATTGATGACTGCACACATTCAGCACCATTCACAACTCCTCAGATAGTGTAACTGTCTGTGACCAAATGCCACAGATATCAACCATACCCAGACTGGCAAGCAGCAAGTAACAAACACCCATAAACAGTGCCATATTCGGAAAGAGAGAAGCTAACCATTACCGTTTGATATTTAGTGGCATTAGCATATGAGTAGGAAGAGGCCATTTGGCCCCTCAAGCCAGCTCTGCCTTTCAATAGGATTGTGACTGATCCAACATTCCACACGTTCACTTTCCTGTGTTTTCCGATGTTCCTTGATTCCCCAACTGTTCAAAAATCTATCAATCTCAGCCTTAAATACACACAAGGACTCTGTCCCCACAGCAAGGAATGCCAAAGATTCATAATCTTCTGAAAGAAGAAATTCCTCCTCATCTCAGTCTTAAACTGGCATCCCTCTACTCTGAGGCCATGCCCTCTGATCCTAGACTTTCTCATGAGTGGTAACATCCTCTTAGCATTTACCCTGCCAGGCCTTTTAAGAATGCTATATGCGTTAATGAAGAATTGCCATTATTGAATCTCCTGCTTTCAATATCCTGAGGTTAGTATTGACTAGAAACTAAACTAGACTTTCCTGTAGATATTCTGGCTACAAGAACAACCAAGAGGCTGGGATTTCTGCAGTAATTCACCTTGTAACTAATCAAAGCCTGTCCACCATCTACAAGGTACAATTAAACACTTGCCCGAATGTGTGCAGCTTCAACAACACTCAAGAAATTTGACACCATCCATTTGACACCACTTGATTGGCACCACATCCACCATCTTCAACACCACACCCTCCATCACCAATGCTCAGTAGAAGCATTGTGTACAATCTGCAAGATGCACTGCAAAAAATGCACAAAAAGTCTTCTAACAGCACCCTCCAAACTTGTGACCCTTACCATCTAAAAGGAGAAAGGCAGCAAATACATGGGAACACCACAACCTGCAGGTCCCCCTCCAAGTCACTCACCATCCTGACTTGGAAATATGTCACCATTCCTTCACTGTCACTGAGTCAAAATCCTAGAACTCCCTTTCTAATGGCATCATGGGTGTACCTACAGCACATGAACTACAGTGGTTCAAGAAGGGACCTCGCCTCAACCTTCCCCAGGGTAACTAGGAATGGGCAATAAAGGCTGGCCCAGACAACAATACCGACATCCCATGAACAAATTGAAATATCCATTTTCTGTGATAGCGAGTTCAACTTTCTCATTATTCTCTAGATAAAGATGTTTACTCTGAATTCTCTTTTTTAATTGCTTAGTGATGATTGATGACCTTGTAATGAGTCCACTGTGACCCTTGCCTGAGGCTTAGAATGGTTAGCTCTTGCTCTATTCCTGCATTGTGGTGTTGGACCTTCCTTCACCTCATGCTGTCTTGGGTGACCCATTGCTATGATGAGGTCTTGGAGTGTGACCTCTCCACCTGCTTCCTGTCTCTTGCCCTCCAGGGGAATTAACTCACTCCCCTGCCTTTCATCTGGTGACCGTTCTACTGACATCTTTCTCATAGCCTCATCGCTCTCACCTTCTCTCTCGTCTATTGCCTGTTGTCACAGACCGAATAGAGCGTGCTTTGGTTCATTGATCACATTCCAGGATTTTGTTGGAACATGTAGTTTACCTGCTTCTCTCCTGGTGATGTACTCATGCATGGAACCATGTTTCTTCATGCCATTGCCTGTGTGTTTCTCACTAATTGTTTTCAGTGACTCCTGCTTTTCATGTATTTCTGCTTCATTTTTTTGTCTTTTGTTCTGCTGTACTTGGCAAATGGCAGGCTTCCTGCTGACACTTCACGTTCTGCACAATTGTTTGGAACAATGTCTTTTGTGTGTCATCTGATTTTGCCTGTTTGCATTGTCTGTAAATCCAATAACCATTTCCTGTCTTAGTCTTCTTCCTCATTCCTTTGGTGCCAGTCATAGCTCATTGAGGGGACACTCTTGCCTCACAGTCCAAAGGTCAAATCCTATTCTGTGACCTTGAGCCCAGAGTCCAGGCTGTGCAGTGCTGCAATGTCAGCAGTTGTGGCATTATAGACAAGATCAAATTAAAGACATGCCCTGCCTTCTTAAGTGGCTGTGAAACATCCTATTAAATTGAAATCAACTGGAGAGTTCTCCTTGTCCTGGTAAGGATTTATCGTTTAACCATCAGCACTTAAAAATATTATCCAGGCATGAATAATTCTTGCAACATTTAAGAAACATCAGAGCAAATCTTCATCAGGAATTCCTGAAGAAGGGCTTATACCCGAAACGTCGACTCTCCTGCTGTCTGAGCTGCTGTGCTTTTCCAGTGCCACACTTTTCGACACAGTAGACTGTGGACCAAGTGCAGGTAAATGGGATTAGTGTAGTTTGGTGTTTGTTGGTCAGCATAGACACGGTGGGCTGAAGACCTGTTACTGTGACTGTATGCAATTGGTTGGTCTGGTAGTATCATAGAGAGAGAAAAACAGGGTTAATGTTTTGAGTCTGGTATGACACTTCTTCAGGACTGAAGAACTTGCAGTTTGAAGAAGTGTATTGATGCTGAAACATTAACTTTATTTCTCTCTCCACATATATTGCTCGACCTGCTGAGTTTCTCTGGCATTCCCTGTTTTTTTTTCAAACCACAAGCATCTGCAGTATTTTGCTGTTTGCTTGATCTCATTCTTTGTAAATTGACTGCTGCGTTTCCTACAACATTGAAAAAATATCAATTGGCTTAAAAGTACTTTGGGTCATCCTAGGGTTTTAAAGGTGCTATGTAAATGTAAGTTTTTCTCTTTCATGTTCTCCTCAGAAAATAACCTATTTCTCTGTACATTTACCCTCCACCATGTCACATCTTGCAGCATTTCAGTGATGAAGCAGTGCAGCTGGGAGCAAGCAGTTGAATAGTGAGGTTGATAAATTGAGTGTACAAGACTGTTGAAACAGTGTATATAAGCATGGTGGCACCCATTCAGGAACTGAGAAAGACACATTATTGTGTTTACTAAATAGTGACTAGCTTGGAGGTAGGTACATGAATCACTCCAATCAAAAAGAGGTGAATGGAGTGTTTGCCTTTTCCCTGAACAGGGACTGGAACTCAAAATGAAGAAAGTTCTGTTCCAGCAGGTGCAGCCCCTTGTGGACAGTCCTCAACATTCTAGGAAGTACTGTTTGTCATGGCTATGGGTGTAGCAGAATGAATCAGGAGCTGAAGGGTTAAATTATTCACGCCCAGGCCAAGCATTTACAGTACCATCTTAAGAGGTGATCTCATTGAGTGAAAGGTCTGAGCAGGTGGAGAGAGAGAAACTATTCTTTTAGGTGAGAGTTCAAAGTTAAAAATAACACAACAACAGGTTATAGCCCAAAAGGTTTATTTGGAAGCACTAGTTTTCAGAGCGCTGCTCCTTCATCAGGTGATTGTGGAGAATAAGTTTGTAAGACACAGAATTTACAGCAAAAATTTCCAGTGTGATGTAACTGAAATTATATATTGAAAAAGACCCAATTGTTTGTTAAGTCTTTCATCTTTAAGAATGACCATGTTGATATCAGTTCTTTCATATGTAAACCGCAAAACTTTTTTAAAAAAAGTTATATTCTCAAGTGCACTTTAACAATCGGTGTCATGTCGGCCCAGATAAGGTATTGAAGGTGTTACCTCCCTGTGAGGCGGTCTGTGCCACAATGGTCAGACTGATTCTAATCTAAAAAACGGATTTTCAGAATCTTACATGGAATCAGGCCATTTTTGAGCAAAGTAAAATGTAATTCTGCAAGTACAAATTCACACCACAAACTTATATATATATATATGTGCATGTGGGTGTGTGGGGGGGGTGTGGGGTTATGAGTGTCTGTGAGAGGGTGTGTGTATATGTGTGACTGTAAAGGGGTGTAAAAGTGTGAGAGAGTGTGTGTGGGAGTGCATGTGTGAGTGTATGAGAGAGGGTCTGAGAGTGTGTGTGTGTGAGTGACAGTGTGTCTGTCTGTCTGTGTATAGTGCAATGGGGTCACCTGTAGTGTAACATGAACCCAAGGTCCCGGTTGAGGCCATCCCCATAAGTACCGAATTTGACCGTCCCAAAGTCCGCCTTGGAGGAAGGTCACCCGAAGGTCTGAGGTCGAATGTCCCAGACTGCTGAAGTGTTCTCCGACTGGGAGGGAACACTCCTGTCTGTTGATTGTTCTGCGGTGCCCATTCATCAGTTTCCATTGCTTCTGCTTGGAGTTGCCAAAGTACCATGTCTCAGGGCATCCTTGCCTGCAGTGTATGAGGTAGGCAACGTTGGCTGAGTCACATGAGTATCTGCCGCGTACATGGCGGGAAGTGTCCCTATGTGAAATGGTGGTATCTGTGTCGATATTCTGACACGTCTTGCAGCATCCGCCATGATAGTGTTGTATGGTATTGTCCAGAATGCCGGGCAGTTTGCTACTAACAATGATCTGTTTGAGGTTTGGTGGCTGTTTAAAGGCAAGCAGTGGAGGTGTGGGGAAAGTGGTGAGTTGCTTATCCTCATTGATAATGTGTTGCAGGCTGCGAAGAACATGGCGTAGCTTTTCGGCTCCTGGGAAGTGCTGGACAATGAAGGGTACCCTGTTAGTTGCAGCTCGTGTCTGTCTTCTGAGGAGGTTATTATGGTTTCTCGCTATGGCACATCAGAACTGGCTCATCACACCCCGCTCTTATGAGAGCATCCTTGAGTACTTCCAAGTGCCCGTCATGTTCCTCCTCATCTGAACAGATCCTGTGTATGCGTAAAGCTTGTCCATTAGGGATGGCTGTTTTAGTATGTTTTGGGTGGAAGCTGGAGAAGTGTAGCATTGTGAGGTTGTCTGTGGGTTTGCGGTAGAGTGTGGGGCTGAGGTGTCCATCCTTGATGGAGATGCATGTGTCCAAGAATGAGACAGATAGTCGAGAGTAGTCCATGGTGAGTTTGATGCTGGGATGAAACTTGTTGATATCACTGTGTAGTTTTTTTCATTGACTTCTCTCCATGGGTCCAGTGGAAGAAAATGTTGTCAATGTACCTGGTGTATAGTGTTGGTTCAGGGTCCTGTGCAGAGAAGAAATCTTGTTCGAACCTGTGCATGAAGATATTGACATATTGGGGTGCCAGTTTGGTCCCCATGGCTGTTCCGTGTGTCTGGATGAAGAACTGGTTGTCAAAGGTTGTGATCAAGGATAAAGCAGATGAGCTGTAGGATGGTGCTCAGAAATTGGCAGCTGTTGGTATTAAGTACTGAGGCTGTTGCCGCGATGCTGTCATTGTGGGGGATGCTGGTGTAGAGTGTGGAAACGTCCATTGTGACGAGGAATGTTCCCGGTTTGATTGGTCCGTGGGTGCTGAGTTTCTGTAAGAAATAGAACAAACAAAGAACAAAGAGAATTTACAGCCCAGTAACAGGCCCTTCAGCCCTCCAAGCCTGAGCCGATCCAAATGTATTGTCTGAACCTGTCGGTCAATTCCTAAGCATCTGTATCCCTCTGCTCCCCACCTACTCATGCATTTATCCAGATGCATCTTAGATGAATCTACCATGCCTGCCTCTACCACCTCTGCTGGCAACGCATTCCAGACACCCACCACCCTCTGTGTGAAGTACTTGCAGCATATATCCCACTTAAACTTTCCACCTTTCACCTTGGAAGCGTGACCTCTCGTTACTGAATCCATCACCCTGGGAAAAAGCTTGTCTCTATCCACCCTGTCTATACCCTTCATGATTTTGTAAACCTCAATCAGGTCCCCCCTCAATCTCCTTTTTTCGAATGAAAATAAACTTAACCTACTCAACCTGTCTTCATAGTGAGCACCTTCCATACCAGGCAACATCCTCGTAAACCTTCTCTGCACCCTCTCCAAAGCATCCACATCCTTTGAGTAACGTGGCAACCAGAACTGTACACAGTATTCTAAATGTGGTCGAACCAATGTTTTGTACAATTTTAACATGACTTACCAGCTCTTATACTCAATACCCCGTCCAATGAAGATAAGCATACCATATGCCGCCTTGACCACTCTATCCACCTCAGGGTACAATGGACTTGCAATTCCAAATCTCTCTGCCCATTAACTTTTCCCAAGACTCTTCCATTCATTGTATAATTCGCTCTAGAATGAGTCTTGCTTCTTTATCCACCTAGCTAGAACACCCTGCACACCATGTGACGTCACTTTCTCCATTAGTCTACCATGGGGAACCTTATCAAACGCCTTACTAAAGTCCATGTATATGACATCAACAGTCCTTCCTTCATCTGTCAACTTGGTCACTTCCTCAAAGAACTCTATTAAGTTGGTAAGACATGATCTCCCCCACACAAAACCATGTTGCCTATCACTGATAAGCCCATTCTTTTCTAAATATAAATAGATCCTATCCCTCAGTACCTTCTCCAGCAACGTTCCCACCACCGACATCAGGCTCACTGGTCTGTAGTTACCCGGACTACTCTTCTTGTACAGGGGGACAACTTGAGCAACCTTCCAGTCCTCCGGCACCTCACCTATATTTAAGGATGCCACAAAGATATTTGTCAGGGCCCCAGCTATTTCCTCTCTCGCCTCCCTCAGCAGCCTGGGATAGACAAAGAGGCATGCATAGCTGGGGCCCATCCAGGTATGATTTGGATAAAATGGGAGGAGTTAATGGAAAATTTGTTGAGGGTGAGGACTTGTACGATGAGGTGGAGGAGGGTATTGGTGGAGGGGGACTGGGTGGGTCTATTGGAGAGGAAGAAACGGAGGGCCTGGAGGCCATCCTTGTGGGGTATGGATGTGTATAAGGACTGCATGTCCATAGTGAAGAGGGCCTGGGAACTGGAAGTTGTTGAAGATATGGAGCCATGGTTAGTGTCGCGGATGTAGGTTAGAAATGCCCGAACTAAGGGAAAGAGGATGGAGTCAAGGTAGGACAAAATAAGTTCAGTGGTGCAGGAGAATGCCAGGACGATGGGTATACCAGGGTAGCTGGGCTTGTGGATCTTGGGAAGCAGGTAGAACCAGGCAGTATGGGGCTGGGGAGCTATGAGTTTGAAGGCAATAGAGGGGAGATCACCGGATGCAGTGAGGGCACTGATGGTGTCTTGGATTTGGGCATGATGGATCGCAGTGGGGTCGTGGACAAGGGGGAGGTAGGATGTGGTGTCAGAGAGTTGGCGTTCAGCCTCTGCAATATCGAAGTCCGTCCTCCAGACTACCACTGCTCCGCCTTTGTCAGCGGGTTTGATGCTTAACCAGGGGTTGTTGCGGATGGAGTGGAGTATAGACAGTCACTTATGATGTCCCATCATATCAGGCAATGGAACTCTGCGTGAGAACCTCTCTGGTCATGTCGAAGGCATCTTGAAATCCATTGTACAGGGGACCCCCAGCTTCTGTCGCGACACTACAGATTTAGAAAGATGTAGAGGCAATAAGATAGTGGTGATGGGAGATTTTAATTTTCCCAACATTGACTGGGATAAACATAACACCAGAGATCTGGATCGGGTAGAATTTGTAGGAAGCATCCAAGAGAACATTATGTCAATAGTCCGACGAGGGAAGGGGCCATATTGGACCTGGTACTGAGGAATGAGCCAGGCCAGATGGTAGAAGTTGTGATGGGGGGTTTCTCTGGGAACAGTAAGTTTTAGAATACTCGTAGATAAAGAAGAGAGTGGTCCTAAGGGAAGAGTACTAAACTGGACTAAGGCCAATTATATGAATATTAGGCAGGAACTCGGAAATGTGGATTGGACACAGCTATTTGAAGGGAAGTCCACATTTGAGATGTGGGAGGCTTTCAAAGATAGTGCAGGATAGGCATATCCCATTGAAAGCAAAGGATAGGAAAGGCAAGATTCGTGAACAGTGGATGACAGGAGAAATTGTAGAACTAGCCAAGAGGAAAAGGGAAGCGTACATAAGGTCTAGGCAGCTAAGAACAGGGCCCTGGAAGAATATCGGAAGAGTAGGATAAGTCTTAAACGAGGAATCAAGCCGGCTAAAATGGCTTTAGTGAGCAGAATTAAGGAGAATCCCAAAATTACTTTGCATCAGTGTTCACTGAGGAGAGGAACATGATGAATGTTGAGATTAGAGATAGACGTTTCATTAGTCTGGAACACGTTAGCATAAGTAGAGAGGATGTGTTGGGTAGGCTAGAGGCTATTAAAGTGGACAAATCCCTACAAATCCCATAACAAACAGTCCCTCTTCAGTACCTACACAGGCGCTGTACCCCAAGTCTTCTGTCATACATCGATGACTGCTCGGAGCAGTGCCCTGCACCCAGGCTTCATCAACTTCGCCCACACTTCTAACCCGCCCTCAAATTCACTTGGTCCCATTTCAGACACCTCCCCCTCACCCCCCCCAGCCTTTCTCAACCTCACCGTTGCCATCTCCGGCAACAGTCTCCAGATGGGTATTTACTACAAACCTACTGACTCCCATAACTACCTGGACCAGACCTCCTCCCACCCAGTATCCTGCAAAAACTCCATCCCAATCTCCCAATTTGCTCCCTTAGGGCCAACCCTCACTTTGTTATCAAAGCAGCTGACAAAGGTGGTGCTGTTGGAGTCTGGCATGCTATTCTTTACCTTGTGGAGGCTCAACACCAGCTCTCAGACACTTCTTCCTACCTTCCGCTGGACCATGATACCTCATCCGAATATGAAGCCATTGTTGTCAGGACTGTCACCGATCTTGTTACCTTTGGAGATCTTCCCCCCACTGTCTCTAACCTAGTAGTCTCCCAAGCCCGGACAGCCCGCTGGGATTGTTCCCTCTGGAACACCCTAGTTCATTGTATAACCACGAACACCAGACCCTTCCACACAGCATCTTCCCATGTAACTGCAGAAGGTGCAACAGCTGGCCCTTCACCTCCTCCCTTCTTATGATCCAAGGGCAGTATTTCACCTGTACCTCCTCCAATCTTGTGGATTGTATTCACTACATTCAATGTAGCCTACTCTACATTGGAGACACCAAACACAGACAGGGTAACTGCTTTGCAGAACACCTCCAGCCTGTGCGTAAGTATAACCCTGACCTTCCCGTAGCTGGTCATTTTAATATAGCGTCCTGCTGATATGCCCATGTGCCTGTCCTCAGCATGCTGCAGTGTTCCAGTAAAACACAGCTTAAACTAGAGGAACAACATCTCATCTTCAGGCTAGGCGTTTTGCAGCCTTCTGTAAACTCCCATGTGTTCTCTTTCTTTTAGCTTGTTACATTCTGTCATTATGTCCTCTCCCCCCATCCCATTGGAACTGTCTGTCCTTTAAAATCTGACAAGAGGCACAACATTGTTCTGCTGTTCACACATTCTGATCACTTCATCTGAACTATCAACATCTTCTCTCCGCCAGCATCCTACACCACTTCCACACCCCCTAAACTATAGCATAAATGCTGTCCCCTCCACACTTCACTTCAGCTCTGATGAAGAGTCATCTAGACTCGAAATGTTAGCATGCTCCCTCACCGTGGATGCTGCCTGACCTGCTGTGATCTCCAACATTTGTTGTTTCCAGTTCAGATTCCAGTATCTGCAGTATTTTGTTCCTACTATTCTAAATACCTGCGTAAACATTTAAAGATCAGGACATTGGAAGTACAGTAATAGTAAATTGAAATGGAGATGAACTGTGATATGTGATAGCGTATAGATAACAAAGGGGCATTATGGCCAAATAAAACAAAGATGTTGGAAATCTCAAACAAAAACAGAAATAGCTGCAGAAGCTCAGTAGGCCTGCCATCACCTATGCACAGAAAGTAGAGTTAATGCTTTGGGATCAGTGGCCCTTCTTCTAATGTTCTCAGCATTATGGTCATGTACCTTCATCAGTGATTTGAATGATCATGTACAGTTCTGGTCACCACATTACCCAAAGGATGTGGATGCTTTGGAGAGAGTACAGATGTGGCCTGTTATAGGAGATGTTAGCCATGAAGAAAGGTTGAGTTTGTTTTCACTGAAATGCAGAAGGCAGAGGGGTCAGCTATGAGGGAACACAAGTTCAAGGTGTTGGTGGGGGAGAGGTTTAAAAGAGATGTGCGAGGCAGGTTTTTCACACAAAGGATGGTGAGTGCCTGGAACACGCTGACAGAGGAGGTGGGGGAAGCAGATACAATAGCAGCATTCAAGAAACACCTGGACAAATACATGAATGGGAAGGGAATAGAGGGATGCAGATTCAGTAAGTGATTGTGAATTCAGATCCCAAATCAAAATCGCTCTTTTCCCCGAACAATAAGACTCAGATTCATGGGCGATAGGGGTACAGTCCAAACATCTCTTGATCGTTTCACTGGTGTTCTAGCACAGCAGGGAAAATAAGGGAGGTTTCCTACTCACGGGCACTCCCTGGTGCCAGTTGTTTGTAAGTGCAATTGTGACAGATGGTAGGTGTATGATGCAAATACACATATGCATGCAAGCATGTATGCACAGACGCAGTCACTCACTAATATACAAAATTAGTTACTGGGTGATTAGGTTAGAATTAAATTTGTGTGTGCTGAGAGAGGTCGTGACCAGAGTTAACAACCCACCCTCTATCACTAAAGGGTCAGTTAAAAGCCATTCACTGATTTGGGTGGTATTTCAAAACTGGTCCACATCCCAAGACCTTCAGAAGACAGTGGATTGTTGGGAATGTTGGGGTGGATAATACCACTTGAGGGGATTAAGCTGACTGTACTTAAATCATGGGGATGATAAAGCTCAGCAATATTGAGGAGGTTTTCACCAGACCACCATGACAACAGAGGGTCAGGCCTCGGCAGCAATTTACACTTTTTCACAGAACATCCCTTTATAATCGAATGTTGACAATCATGTGGCAGTGTAAGGTTAAAAGACAAGACCCAACATCAATGAAGAATGTGTTTGCTCTGATCTGAAGCCAATCCCAGTGAGGATTTTCATATTTCTTACATAAAAGAGTCCCAGGCCACCAATGATCACAGCTTAAATGAGGTAGAAACACCAAACAAATAAAGAAAGAGTCAGTTAGGAGGACAGAGCCTGAGTATTACTGAAAAAGAAACATTTTGCCAAAGGTTTTTCATGTTGCATTCATCAGGACAATTGACAAGAATTTTACAGTAAATCTAAAATAGCTGAAAGCCAGTATATTTCCAGAATGGCATTCAATGATTTTGTTGTGGATACCACTCTTTACTTCTCAGTTACTATTTCGAGTCATAGAGATGTACAGCATAACAAGTCTATACCAGCCCTCTGAAGAGTAGCCCACCCAGACCCATTCCACTACCCTCTATTTACCCCAGACTAATGCATCTAACTTACACATGCCTGAATACTCTGGATAATTTAGCACAGCCAGAAACCAGAGTACCTGGAAGAAACCCATGCAGACACAGGGAGAATGTGCAACCTCAACGCAGACAGTCACCTGAGCTGGATTTGAACCTGGGTCCCTAGTGCTGTGAGGCAGCAGTGCTAACCACTGAGCCACCATGCCAGGTATCCTAACCTAATCTAGTCCCATTTGCCAGCAGCTGACCCATATCCCTCTAAACCCTTCTTGCTCATATACTCATCCAGATGCCTTTTAAATGCTGAAATTGTACTAACTTCCGTGGTGCCTCCACCACAGGGAAAAGACTTATAAACCATGATTTTATAAACCTCTAAAAAGTCATCCTAAGCCTGCAATGCTCCAGGGAAAATAGTCCCAGCTTATACAGTCTCTCCCTTTCGCTCAAACCCTCCACCCTGGCAACATTTGAAAATCTTTTCTTGGTTCAACTCCCATTAAAGTGACTTGAAAACAAAACTAAGTCTGACACTCCAGTTCAGTACTGAGGGAGTGCTGTCCTACCGAGTCTGACACTCCAGTTCAGTACTGAGGGAGTGCTGTACTACCGAGTCTGACACTCCAGTTCAGTACCGAGGGAGTGCTGTACTACCGAGTCTGACATTCCAGTGCAGTACTGAGGGAGTACTATATTGCAGAATCAGACACTCGAATTTAGCATGGCCAATTCACCTGGCCCACACATCTTTGGACTGTGGGAGGAAACCGGAGCACTCGGAGGAAATCCACTCGGGGAGAACATGCAAACTCCACACAGACAGTCACCCAAGGCTGGCATTGAACTTGGGACCTTGGTGCTGTGAGGCAGCAGTGCTAACCACTGAGCCACCGTGCCACCAATGATGTTATAGAAATTTATAAAATCATGGATAGGATAAATAGTCAAGGCCTTTTCCCCATGAGGGGTAGTCCAAAACTAGAGGGCATAGGTTTAGGGTGAGAGGGGTAAGACTTAAAAGGAACCTAAGGGGAAACATTGTCACACAAAAGGTGCTGCTTGTATGGAATGAACTGCAAGCTGAAGGGGTGGAGGCTGGTACAATAACAACATTTAAAATCAACTGGGTGGGTACGTGAGTAGGAAGGATTTAGAGGAATATGGGCCAAATACTGGCAAATTTATTTTGGATATCTGGTCAGTATGGACAACTGAAGGGTCTGTTTCTGTTCTTTACATCTCTATGACTCTATTTCGTGTGTGTAGATGTGTGGCATTTGAAATCTAAACAAAGCCAGAAGTTGAATGGTCAGTCCTCAGTGACTGCTGCATTCTCTGTGACAATGCCTCTAACAATCAGTGTCCACAAGACAACCAATCAGCACTGTCCTCCCATGCACTATAAATGTTGGCTTCTGGCACTTAATATTGAGTCAGAGTGTCTTAGAGGTTTACAGTATGGAAATGGCCCTTTGGCCCAACTTTTCCATGCCATCCAGTTTTCACAATTAATCTAGTTCTATTTGTCTGCATTGGGTTCCTATATCTCCATACCTATCCCATACCTGTCCAAATGTTTCTTAAATAAAAAATTATATTCACCACCTCCGTTACCTCTGGCAGCCCATTTATCACCCTCTGTGTGAAAGAATTGCCCCTTTGGACCCTTTGTATCTGTCCCCTCTCACCTTAAACTATGGCCTTTAGTGTAAGGCTCCCCTACCTTGGGGTAAAGCTGTGGCTATCTACCTTATTTAGGTCCCTCATGGTTTTACAGACGTCTATAAGGATGCCCTCAGTCTTCTATGCTCCAGAGAAAAGGTCCCAGCCTACTCAGCCTCTCCATATTTCTCAAACCTTCCAGTTCAGGTAGCATCCCCACAAATCTTTTCTACACTCGTTCTAATGGAATAATACCTTTTCTATAGTAGTGTGACTAGAACCGCATGCAGTACTCCAAATGTGGCCTTACCAACATCTGGTATAGAGTCATGGAGTCATAGAGATGTACAGCATGGAAACAGACCCTTCGGTCCAACCCATTCATGCCGACCAGATATCCCAACCCAATCTAGTCCCACCTGCCAGCACCTGGCCCATATCCCTCCAAACCCTTCCTATTCATGTACCAAATGCCTTTTAAATGTTTCAATTGTACCAGCCTCCACCACTTCTTCTGGCAGCTCATTCCATACCCATACCACCCTCTGCGTGAAAGGTTGCTCCGTAGGTCTCTTTTATATCTTTCCCCTCTCACCCTAAACCTATGCCCTCTAGTTCTGGACTCCCCAACCCCAGGGAAAAGACTTTGTCCATTTACCCTATTCATGCCCCTCATAATTTTGTAAACCTCTATAAGGATAGTGGCAATGTGATGTCCCAACTCCTATACTGAATGCTCTGACTAATGAAAGCAAGCATGTCGAAAGCCTTCTTCACAACCCTGTCTATCTGTGACTCTACTTTCAAGGAGCTATGAACCTAGATCTGTTTGTTCTATAACATTCCCCAGGACCGCACCATTGACTGTTTAAATCCTGCCCTGGTTTGACTAGCTAAATTGCAACTCTTCGCATTTATCTGAATTAAACTCCTCTGCCATTCCTCAGCCTATTGGCCCAAATGATCAAGATCTCATTGAATTCCCAGCTAAGCTTCTTCACTGTCCACTGTGCCACCAATGTCATCTGCAAACTTACTAACCATATCTCCTAAATTCTCATCCAAATCATTTATATAAATGACAAATAACAGTGGACCCAGCACTGATCCATCACTGTGGCACACCACTGGTTACAGGCCTCCAGTTTCAAAACAACTCTCTACCACACCACTGTTTTCTACCTTCAACCTAATTTTGTACCCAATTGGCTAGTTCTCCCTGGATCCTGTGATAACCTTACTCAAAAAAACTGCCTTGTCAAAGGTCTTGCTAAAGTCCATGTACACAATGTCTACTGTACTGCCCTCATCTATTTTCTTGGTTACCCCTTCAAAAAACTCAATGAAATTTATGAGACACGATTTCCCATCCACAAAGACATGCTGACTATCCTAATGAGTCCTTGCCTCAGCAGATCCTGCTCCTCAGAATCTCTTTGAACAACTTACCCACCAGAGGCTCACAGGTCTGTAGTTACCATGCATTTCCCTGCAGCTTTTCTTAAATAATGGTACACCAGTAGCCACCCTCCAATCTTCAAGGCACTTCACCCATGGCTAATACAGATACCTCCACTAGCCTGCCACAAAGTCCTGGGATAAACCTCATCAGGTCCTGAGGATTCATTTACCTTCATCCGTTTTAAGACTTCTAAGACCTTTAAGTTGTCCTGATGAGTGCAAAATAAAAAGCTTCAGCAAAGTGTGTCTTTTTCTTAGCAGCATTCAAGTTCTGTAACACAAAATGATTCTTTTGCTCAATGTTCTGATCTTTTCTCTAGCAAACTCACTGGAGAGAAATTCACATCTTTTCCTCACATCAAGCTCTGAACTGACCCCTTATCCTACATGAAAACAATATTTTTCACTCTTTTATCAGAAAAATCTGAAGTTACTTCATGCTCAAAAATAAAAACTTTCACAATCTTATGTCAATCAATTAACAGCCACTAAAAAGACTTTAGAATTAGAATTCCGACATCCTTTGGCCCAACATGTCCACACCAACCCTCCGAAGAGTAAACCACCCAGACCCATTCCCCTATCTTATATTTACCCCTGGCTAATAACCTACACTATGGGCAATTTAGCATGGCCAATTCACCTGATCTGCATGTCTTTGGATCGTGGGAGGAAACCCGTGCAGACATGGGGAGAATGTGCAAACTCCACATAGACAGTTGCCCGAGGCTGGAATCAAACCTGGACTCAACGGCTTGAGTTATAGGAAGAGATTGGACAAGTTTGGACTTTTTTCTTTAGAGCATAGGGACTGAGGGGGGATCTTATAGAAGTGTATAAGATCATGAAAGGCATGGATAAGGTGAATGCACTCGGTCTTTTTCTTAGGATTGGAGAATCAAGGACTAGAGAACATCAGTTTAAGGTAAAAACAATGACTGCAGATGCTGGAAACCAGATTCTGGATCAATGGTGCTGGAAGAGCACAGCAGTTCAGGCAGAATCTGAGGAGCTTCAGCAAAATCGACGTTTTGGGCAAAAGCCCTTCATCAGGAACAAAGGCAGAGAGCCTGAAGCGTGGAGAGATAAGCTAGAGGAGGGTGGGGGTGGGGAGAAAGTAGCATAGAGTACAATGGGTGAGTGGGGGAGG
>NC_057733.1:1247279-1254268 GCF_004010195.1 Chiloscyllium plagiosum
CATGAGCAGGGGTAGTGTTCCCCTCGGGGTTCTGGGGGGTGGGGATAGTGACAGTGGGGTCTGTGGGGGGCTTGTCAGCAGAATGCAGGTGAGTGGCGCTGGTGGGGGCGGAAGTGGTGGTGACAACGGCAGTAGGGGTGGAGGAAGTCACTGAGCATGTGGCATCAGCGATGATGTGAAGGGCGGAAGTGATGTCACGTGTGATGCATGAGGAATTGAGGGGTGGAAGTGGTTGTGGGAGTGGCCATGATGGGGGTGGAAGTGACATCATCAATCAGCGTGGGGGTAGTAGCTGCATCAGCCTCATGGCAAGTGGCGTTTCCGAGGCCAGGGGAATCTTCTGGAATGTTTGAGGAGCGCTGGTTATGGAGGTGGGTGGATAAAAGTTTGTTGTACTTACAGTTTTTGATGTTTGAGATGGACTTGAAATACTGTTTGTTGAGAGTATGAATTCTCCTAAGGATGTGGTACAGAGTGGGTCCTTTGCAATTCTGAGAGAGTGTGGCCCTCAGCTGAGGCAGGGCTGACTGTAGAGAGGTTACATAGGGTAAGAATAAAAGGGAACCTGAAGGGTAACTTTTTTACACAGAGGGTGGTATGCATTTGGAATGAACTGCCAGTGAAAGTGGTTAAGGCGGGTAGATTAACAACATTTAAAAAGTATTTGGACAAATACAAGGATAGAAAAGGTTTAGAAGGATATGGACCAAATGTGCACAAATGGGGCTCGCGTATTTGGACATTTTGGCCAGAAAGGACCAGTTTAAGTCAAAGGGCCTGTCTCTGTGCTGGAGGACTCCATGACTCTAAGAGAGATTGGACAGATTGGGTTTGTTTTCATTCGAGCAGAGGAGACTGAGAGGGGATATTTTGAGATATGTTGGGCATTGCTGCCTCACAGCGCCAGAGACCTGGGTTCAATTCCCGACTCAGGCGACTGACTGTGTGGAGTTTGCACATTCTCCCCGTGTCTGAGTGGGTTTCCTCCGGGTGCTCCGGTTTCCTCCCACAGTCCAAAGATGTGCAGGTCAGGTGAATTGGCCATGCTAAATTGTCCGTAGTGTTAGGTAAGGGGTAAATGTAGGGGTATGGGTGGGTTGCGCTTCAGCGGGTTGGTGTGCACTTGTTGGGCCGAAGGGCCTGTTTCCACACTGTAAGTAATCTAATCTAATCTAAAATTATGAGGGCCATAGATCAAGTGGAGAGGAAGGAACTCTTCTCTTTGATGGAGGGATCAGTGACTCGGGAGCATAGATTTAAGGTAAGGGGCAGGAGGTTTAGAGGAGATGTGAAGATAATATCTTTCAGCCAGAGGTGGTGGCAATCTGGAACTCTCCACCTGTAAGGGTGGTAGAGAAAGAAACCCACAACATTGAAGAAGTATTTAGATGTGTGGCCACAATGCCAAGGCTATGGGTCGAGTACTGGAAAATGGGATAAGAATGGTTAGGTGATTGTTTCTGACTGGCACAGACTTATTTGCCAAATGGCCTTTTTCTGTACTGATCTCTGTGCTGTATTGAACATACTGCCAGGAAATGAAGTTGAGGTAGGTTGAATGGAGGCATTCAAGTGGGCATTGGAGGTTATTTCGATAGAAATTGTGTGCATGGATATAGGAGAGAAGCAGGAATTTGACACTTGATGATAAATACAGTACAGACACAATGAACTCCTGCATCATAACAATTCTGTGCTTCTGTGAACTGACCGAGTTTCTCCTGGCCGTTGTAACTTTTGAGTAATTTTCTCAAACAAGACAAAAATGCATTTCAACTCCTTTATCTATGAATTTCGACACCAGGTGAATATTCCTTGCTGAACCAAAGCCATGAATTAAACCTGCCCCATTATCAACCCACTCCCCACATCATACATGTCAGTGAAGCTTCTCCATCTCCAGCTTAAATTTCCTAAAATGTCTTTCTAATTGAAATTCAGATTCAAGTCATCACATTTTGCTCATTTTTCCTCTCTCCTATTCTTGAGTTAATTTTTTTTCATTTCTTGTCTTTTGCGTTCCAAATTACTGGAGTTGCATTTTTCTTCCTCCAATATCTCAATGCTCTGTGATATCTTAGCATCCAGTTTTAAATCTATTTCTAACTTTTCTACCAATACTTTTAAATTCATTTTTAGCAGACCTGAAGGGAGAATTCCTCTCACTTGAGGAAAGCTTCAGCAATATGCATCTCTTTTAGCCTTTCATTGATTAAAGTAAAGGTCACTGTCAAATTGGGTTTGTTTAAAGCCTGTGTACTTATCTGAAGCTGTTGGTTTGAAATCATGCAGGAACCTTCAATTTATTATGACCCCTTTCATAAACCAACAACCAACCAGACTAAAAGCACTTTGAACGAAATGCTATATTTACAGGCAGACTATACTTTAAGCCACATAACAATATAGTCTACCCCTTTTATTTTAACATAACCGAAAAAATACACTTTGCACATATGTATTACAATCTCCTTTACGTAGATATATGTATTAGGGCGGCACGTTGGCTCAGTGGTTAGCACTGCTGCCTCACAGCGCTGGGGACCTGGGTTCAATTCCCACCTGAGGCAACTGTCTGTGTGGAGTTTGTACATTCTCCCCTTGTCTGTGTAGGTTTCCTCCGGGTGCTCCGGTTTCCTTCCACAGTCCTAAAGATGTGCAGGTCAGGTGAATTGGCCATGTTAAATTGCCTAATAGTGTTAGGTGCATTAGTCAGGGGTAAATGTAGGGGAGTGGGTCTGGGTGGGTTGCTCTTCGGAGGGTCAGTATGGATTTGTTGGGCCAAAGGGTCTGTTTCCACACTGTAGGTAATCTAATCTAATCATACAGTTTTCCTGAGGTCAGTCCGAGGTGATACTTAGGTCCCTAAGAGACTGTTTCTAATCTTCCCCTTTCTCAGCCTGAAAACATCAGGTTTTTCACAGTGATGTATTACTGGAAACTTGTCGATTGAACTAAAAGCTGAGCAAATTTTAAAGCCTCATTTTAACTCCCCTCAAGTTTGTGTCCATCAGCATTTCTGCAAAATGCAACACAAAGACTTTCAGCTTCTAGCTGCTCTGTCCCTCTCCTTAATCCTGGCAGACTAACTGTTCGCAAGTTTTCAAGACTATCTTAGAAATCCTTTCCCTCTTGAACTCCATGTTCATGGCAATATATTCAGAAATGGCAATTGGAACTAAATGAACAGTTTATGGGCGGCACGGTGGTTAGCACTGCTGCCTCACAGCGCCAGAGACCTGGGTTCAATTCCCGACTCAGGCGACTGACTGTGTGGAGTTTGCACGTGTCTGCGTGGGTTTCCTCCGGGTGCTCCGGTTTCCTCCCACAGTCCAAAGATGTGCAGGTCAGGTGAATTGGCCATGCTAAATTGCCCGTAGTGTTAGGTTAGGGGTATGGGTGGGTTGCGCTTCGGCGGGGCGGTGTGGACTTGTTGGGCCGAAGGGCCTGTTTCCACACTGTAAGTAATCTAATCTAATTTAATCTTAAAGCACAGACATTTAATACCCAAGATCCTCAATACTTTTTTGGGAATTGGAAATTCAAAGTCCATCAAAGTCTATCAAAGTCCAACATGAAAAGCTTGCACATATTCCCAAGAAATCCTTTCAAGTCAGTCTTTGTCAATCAAACAGGTTTTTGTTGTTGGGCAGACTTCAAAAGAAATCACTTGACTCCATTTTACCTCAATTTAAAAACCCAGTCCCAAAGCATATCTGTTTTATAAACCACAAAATTGTTTATCCAGTTCATTTCTGAGAGAGGCTAATATACCCTGTCATGTAACAAAATCTATTGATAACAAGGTGTCTAATGAATGTATACAATTCACCACAACCTTGATTCAACAAAAAGCTAGTCTAATTTGAAGACCAGTTTTAACATGGTGAATATAAGGTCTGGGCAGCAGTTTGTGCAGCTTCACCTAGACGCTCTCTTGAACATGCCATAATCCAACTCCTTTCTTAGGAGCAGGAAGACATCATGCAGCCCCTTGAGTCTTTCCCACCATGCAATGATGTTATAGCTGATCTAAAACCACACTCCCTATACTTGCCTCTGTGCATATCCCTTTGTATCATTCAATAAAAAGATCCAGTTTCAAATTGGATTTGCCAATTGTCATTCGTAGAGAGTTCCAAATTTCCTTACTGTTTAGAAGTGGTTCTTGATTTCACTTTTGATGGAGCTGCCTCAGGTATTTTGCTAACTTCTAAGAGAGTGACAGCACTAAAGTTGCAGGTTGGTGCAAGAACTTCCTATTAACTGCTGGATCCATGGGGTTAAAACAAAACAAAAGAAATAAGACCAAGTACCTTCCATTTAAAAGAGTGAGATGACAGAATTATTTAGATGGTGATGGGGTGCTATTTTGAAGTGGCTGCGTAAGTCATACATTCCTGACTGCTACTTGGTGAAGAATAGCACTGAAGCTAATCCTTACATGCTTTCGTAAGCAGTTATTTAACACAATATAAGCACATACCACCTAACCTAAAATACAGTCTGTATCTATTACAAGGGATGCAAGATTCATTTAAAACTCAGTTAATTAATATATAATTGTCAGTTGGTGGGATCTTTGGGGACAGAGGAGCCGAGCTCCACTTGAGACAAGCAGTACAGGTGAAATTTTCCAGTGGTGAAGGTGTAATGGCACTTTTTAATAACCAATTACAGAAAGCAACTGCTCAACAATTGATTGATCTCATATTGTGACATTGGAAACATTTATGTAACTGTCAATAGTTCATAACATGTCATTATATGGAATTTATCAATCATTGATAACGTACCAGTTATTTTGGATGCTGGATGGTTCAGGGTGACCAATGGTTCATGCAGGATGGAAGCTCAGCATGCACTGTGGTTGAGAAATAGATTAATATTTCTTGAAATGTTTTCAAATTGAAATTTGAATGACACTAGTCAATGGTAGTGTGTTGACTGGAAACTGTTCAATATATCCACTATTCTTGCTGCTAGCATTTCCTACTGCTAATCAGTTTCCCCTTTTGTTTTACAGAATAAGGTGGTGGTTGTGGATGGGGTCAAAGTCAAGCTACAGGTCAGTGCTTTGTGACAACAACTGGAATGAAACCAATGTCAATCACAGTGCACACTTTCCACTGAAAAACACCACACATTCCCATCGAATCTAGGAGCAGTTCTGTACAGCTAATCTTTGCTGATTTACCATAAGTAAGATACTACTTGGAGAAATTATAAATCAACTTTGTTAAACCACCCCCTCTGCCTCAGGAAAACGCCACAGCTAATGTAACATTACCAATATCTCCCACAAATACCACATTCCCCCCAGGGAAATGCTGACATACTCCCCATTGGGGACCCCTGATAAATACTTCACACGTCCCTCCGGGACCTCCTGCAATTACTGACTCCGTTCCCCAGGGGAGCACACATAAATACTGACACACTCCCAAGGGACACCCTGGAAATACTGACACTCTCCCTGGGTACAACATGTAAATACTGACACACACCCCAGGGGACCCCCTATAAATACTGACACAGTCCCAGAGACTCTGTATGGTCTAGTGGTATTATTGCTAGGACTGTTAATCCCACATAATGTTCTGGGGACCTGGGATCAAATCCTGCAACAGCAGGTACTGGTAATTGAATTCACTGAAATCTTTTAAAATCTGGAATTAGGAGTCTAACGATGACCATAAATCCATTGTCGATTGTCAGAAAAACCCATCTGGTTCACTAATGGCCTTTAGGGAAGGAAACTGCCATCCTTACCTCATCTGGCCTGCATGTGACTCTAGACCCACAGCAATGTGGTTGACTCTTAACTGACCTCTGGGCCATTAGGGATGGGTAATAAATGCTTCCTGAAGAAGGGTTAATGCCCGAAACGTCGATTCTCCTGTTCCCTAGATGCTGCCTGACCTGCTGCGCTTTTCCAGCAACACATTTCCATCTCTGATCTCCAGCATCTGCAGACCTCACTTTCTCCTCAATAAATGCTGCCTAGCCAGTGATGCCCTCACCTCATAGAATATGAGTTCAGATTGAGGCTGTTAAATGCCTTTATCTGTCTGATAGACAAAAAGGCTCCATGTCAGAGATACTGATACTGTGGTACTTGACTCTGAATGAGGCAGTAGTAAAGTCAAGGATTGTCATATTGTGTGCAGTTCTGGTCTCCTTCCTATTGGAAGGACGTTGTGAAACTTAATAGCTTTGGCAAATAGGGTAAAGGAGAATCCAAAGGGATTGGACTCATACATTAAGGACAAAAGAGTACTAGGGAGAGAAGAGGATCCCTTAAAGATCGGCAAGGCTGCCTATGTGTGGAACTGCAAGAGATGGGACAGATCCTAAACGAGTATTTACATCAGTGTTTACTGTGGAGAAGGATATAGAAGATAGAGAATGTGGGGAAATAAATAGCAAAAACTCAAAAAATGTCCATAATACAGGGGATGTGGTACTAGACGTGTTAAAACACATAAAGGGCTATAAATCCCCAAGACCTGTCAAGTGTTACCCTGGAACTTTGTGGAGGCTAAGGAAGTGATTGCTGGATCCCTTGCTGAGATATTTGTATCAATGATAGCCACAGGTGAGGTGCTGGAAGACTGGCTAATATGGTGCCACTATTTAAGAAAGGTGTAAGGTAAAGCCAGAGTACTATAGACCGGTGAGCCTGACATCGGTGGTGGGCACATTGTTGGAGGGAATCCTGAGGGACAGGATTTACATGCATTTGGAAAGACAAGGACTCAGTTGCTCCCGATGCGGTCTCCTCTACATTGGGGAGACTGGGCACCTCCTAGCAGAGCGCTTTAGGGAACATCTCCGGGACACCCGCACCAATCAACCACACCGCCCCGTGGCCCAACATTTCAACTCCCCCTCCCACTCCACCGAGGATATGCAGGCCATTGGACTCATCCACCGCCAAACCACAACAACCCGACGGTCGGAGGAGGAGCGTCTTATCTTCCGACTGG
>NC_057733.1:1254329-1267001 GCF_004010195.1 Chiloscyllium plagiosum
TCGATTTCGCTGCTCCTTGGATGCTGCCTGAACTGCTGCGCCTTCTAAGAATCTGATCTGAATGTGGCCTCTAATTAGGGATAGTCAACATGGCTTTGTGCTTAGAAAATCATGTCTCACAAACTTGATTGAGGTTTTTGAAGAAGTAACAAAGAGATTTGTTGAAGGCAAATCGATATGGACTTCAATAAGGTGTTCAACAAGGTTCCTCCTGGTTAGTCAGGCTAGATCACACGGAATACAGGGAGAACTAGCCATTTGGGCACAGAACTGGCTGAAAGGTAGAAGACAGAGGTTGGTGGTGGAGGGTTGCCTTTCACACTACAGGCCTGTGACCAGTATTTATCTAAATGATTTGGATGTGAACATAAGAGGAATGCTTAATAAATTTGCAGATGACATCAAAATTGCAGTTGTGGTGGACAGCGAAGAAGGTTACCTCAGAATACAAAGGGATCTTGATCAGGTGGGCTATTGGGCCGAGGAGTGGCAGATTGTGTTTAATTTAGATAAATGTGAGGTGCTATATTTTGGAAAGGTAAATCTGGAGCAGAACTTATATACTTAACAGTAAGGTTCTGGTGAAAAGAAAGAGTCCTTGGAGTGCAGGTTCATAATTCTTTGAAAATGGAATTGCAGGTAATCAGGATAGTGAAGAAGGAGTTTAGTATGCTTGTCTTTATTGGTCAGTGCAGTGAGTAGAGGAGTTGGGAGGTGATGTTGTGGCTGTGCAGGACATTGGTTGGACCACTTTTGGAATACTGCATGCAATTCTGGTCTCCCTGCTATAGGAAGGATGCTGTGAGACTTGAAAGGGTTCAGAAAAGATTTACAAGAATGTTGCCAGGGTTGGAGGGTTTATGGAGGAGGAGAAAGTGAGAACTGCAGATGCTGGAGATCAGAGTCAAGAATATGTTGCTGGAAAAGCACAGCAGGTCAGGCAGTATCCGAGGAGCAGGAGAATCGATGTTTCATGCCCGAAATGTCGATTCTCCTCCTCCTCAGATGCTACCTGGCCTGCTGTGCTTTTCCAGCAACATACTCTCGACTTGGAAGGTTTATGTTATTGGGAAAGGCTGCCGTTGGTGAATGGAAGGAAATCAGAGTGGAGATGCACAATAGGCCAGAATTGCAGGAATACAGAAATCTCAGACGAATCATAAAGATAGAAAGGAGGGATTTGAAAATAGCATTTCATGTATAAACCACTCAACCACCTGTGGAATTCATTACCACAGGCAGTAGTTGATGCCAAAACATTGAATGTATTAAATGAGACGACTAGGTATAGCACTTGGGGTGAATGGGGTCAGAGATTTATGGGGAGAAAGCAGGATTAGGCTGTTGAGTTGGGTATGGGCCAAGAGACAAGTTTGGGTTGGGATACCTGGTCAGCATGGACGAGTTGGACCGAAGGGTCTGTTTCTGTGCTGTACATCTCTATCACTCTATGATCAGCCATGATCGTGATGCATGAAGGAGCAGGCTCAAAGGCCTTCCTGCTCCTGTCTTCTATTTTTCTATGTTTCTAAACTGCTTGATTCGGTTTTATCTGCTTACCAGGTATCTGCTTCTCTATTTACAAAACTTCCAAATCCTTGAATTAGATTTCAAAATGGAACTGATTCCTGTTTATCTGTTGTCTTGATATATGATCCATAAAAGAAAACTTCAGTTAGATTTCAGACCAGCGAGTTCACTCATGCCTTTCAGGAAGGGGCCTGTCAACCTTTGAGTCAACCACACAAAGCCAGACTGACAATGTCCTCAGGGCAATAAAAAAATGGCAGCAAAGACTGTCCAGATTCTGAGGATAAATTTATAAAATACATAATTAGACTCCAATTCCATTCACACATGTGTGAGTATGTTTTACACACACATGGTAAAAGGATCCATTTAGACTTAGATGCTGCCAGACCTGCAGCTTGTTTGCAGCACTTTCTGTTTTTATTTTAGATCTCCAACATTCACAGTGCATTGCTTTTATTTGAGGATGTAGATATCACTGTTCGAGTGAGTGGAAGAGGTCATGGGACGCACACTTCCATTACACTGATTCATAACTCTATGCCTCAGTACATCCTGAATGTATTTTCACTAGGTTCTGTGTTAATCGAGAGTGGAGTGTTGACTAATTGAAATAATGAGGGTCTGTATCTATTTCCAGATCTGGGACACAGCTGGACAGGAGAGGTTTCGCAGTGTCACTCATGCTTACTACAGAGACGCTCAAGGTAGGACTGCATTGTGGTGAATTATCAGATTGCTGAGATCACATCTCACACGTTGCTGGCATTGAACCAGGCCCTAGTGTTGCTGTTAAGTTCACATGGTAAACCATTGAGAAGCTGGAAGTGTGAACTGAGGAGAGGGAGAAAGCAGTCATACAATATAGTGACAAAAGATGGTGCAGTCAGTCTATTAACACGAGACCCTGTCATGTTTTCTTGCATTAATCTGGAAGCAGAAAGTATATCCACTGGATCCTCTTGGGGGAATGCAAAAATGTGGAGTTGAGGCCACATTCAGATCAGATTCTTAGAAGGCACATGGCTTAAACTAATTGCTTGGACTTATTTACTGGAAATCTCATGTCTAGTTTTATGATTGTCAGGAGTTAATTTGTTTTGGATATGGAGCCAGTTGAGATAACAACCTATTGCAAGGGAGAAGCTCCCAAGCCCAACCTCTGTCTTTCTCAAATAATTGTTTTGAGGATCTAGTTTGATAACTGAAACACTAAATCTACTATTCACCTGTAAAACCTCTACAAAGGTTTCTTCTCAATGATTCTGGAGTGAACTTGATCTGCAAAGATCACAGTGAGAAAAGCCTGTATTCATGAGTACCAGAAGCATTTGGAATATTCCATATCGAATGCGATTCCTTTTGGAAATAGATCAGTTTTGATTTTCAAAATTAATCTCCGCAGAGAAAGTTCTAGTTTCTCTTTAATTGGTTTGTGTGCATGGTAGTATTGAGCAAGATAGATACTTGCACTTCCATATTTCAAACTCTGTTAATTATCCTTCCATCTTTGTCAAATAAATCTTATAATAAATGAATAATATGGTTCCTTAATGAAGAAATCTGGCAGATGGATCTTTTTAATTCTAAACCTAACATGGATAAGTATATGATTGTTTTATGCAGTTCCCAATATGAGCAATCAAGAAATAGGACATATAGTTAATAAGTTTGCAGATGACACCAACATTGGAGGTGTAGTGGATAGCGAAGAAGATTATCTCAGAGTACAATGGGACCTTGATCAGATGGGCCAATGGGCCGAGGAGTGGCAGATGGAGTTTAATTTAGATAAATGTGAAGTGCTGCATTTTGGAAAGGCAAATCAGGGCAGGACTTATATACTTAATGGTAAGGACCTGGGGAGTGTTGTTGAACTAAGAAACCTTGTGGTGCAGGTTCATAGTTCCTTGAAAGTGGAGTCTCAGGTAGGTAGGATAGTGAAGAAGGCATTTGGTATGTTTGCGTTTAATGGTCAGTGCATTACATGTAGGAGTTGGGAGGTCATGTTGCAGCTGTACAGTACATTGGTTTGGCCACTTTTAAAATACTGCATGCAATTCTTTTCTCCCTATGATAGGAAGGGTGTTGTGAAACTTGAAAGGGTTCAGAAAAGATTTACAAAGATATAGCCAAGGTTGGACGGTTTGTGTTATTGGGAAAGACTGAATAATCTGGGCTATTTTCCCAGGCGCATCCAAGGGGGGTAGTGAAGGTAGCGGGAAGCAGGGATGTGATAGGTCCAGGGTGCTAGTAACATTTCTGTATTCTACATTTTTTCTATCAGACTGGAAGGTAAACAGTATGGCTTTAATCTAGAGTCTGCACTTTGCTCGAGCATGTTTGAGAGAGTATGAGTTCCCAAAATGGAGGCAGATTCGGAATCTGTTTGCTACTGAGATCTGACTCATGATTACTAAGATCCTAGATTAGAGTGGTGCTGGAAAAGCACAGCAGTTCAGGCAGCATCCAAGGAGCAGGACCTAATCGAGAATCTGGTTTCCAGCATCTGGAGTCATTGTTTTTACCTCACGTCTCACTAAGACCTGAGTGGGAGTGGGCCGTGCCGTGTGTGACACTGGTTCGTGGCATTGTTAGTGTGAGAAAGGAATGTGATCTTTTTTCTTTTTCCTTTATTCATTCATGGGATGGAGCATTGTTGACTAGCCCAGCATTTATTGCCCATTGCTCTTAATTGCCCAGAGGGCAGTTAAGAGTCAACCACATTTCTGTCGGTCTGTAGTCACAAGAAGATCAGACCAGATAAGGATGGCAGTTTCCTTTCCTAAAGGATAGTAGTGAACCAGATGGTTTTGCTGACAATTGATTATGATTATTAGATTCTTAATTCCAGATTTTTTTACTTAATTCAAATTCCACCATTAGCTGTGGCAGATTTCAAACCCAGATCCCCAGAACATTATCTGGGTCCCTGGGTTAACATTCCAGCGATAATACACAAGGCCATTCCCCTCCCGATGGTATATAGCAGGGAAGCAATGGCCTAGTGGTTTTACATCCATTACTAAATCATTACTCTAGAAACCCAGGTTAGGTTCTGAGGTTCCTAAGGGTTACAATTCCATGTAGACAGATGATGGAATTTGAATCCAATCAAACAGTCAGGCATCAAAAGACCAATGAGGACCATGGGACAATTGTCAATTGTTGGAAGAACCCATCATGTTCACAAATGTCACTTAGGGAAGGCAACTGCCGCCTGGTCTGGCCTATTTATGACTCTAGATTGACAGTGATGTGATTGACTCTGAACTGCTCCTGTGGGAAATTAGTAATGGGCAGTTAATGCTGGAGGCCCACATACCATGAATGAGTATCCTTGCCAATGGTAGCAGTAGGAGGATAGATGATTGGGAAGGAATGGTTTAAAATGGTTAAAGTAAGCTGAGTTATTGTCAACAGGGTTGAAAAGGGAGATCCGGACATGTGCTAAGACCATAGGAAGTGGTCTTTGTGCAGAGAGGACCACAGGGCAACAGTAAACATCCAAAGGCTGAAGTCAAGATAAAGGACAATGTACAGCTGACAGCTTGCAAAGCAAGTTAACTGCCTTGTGCTCAACTAGAGATGGAATTTTGGAGCTGGCTAGATTAAATCAAAGCTACTCTAATATTGACTTCTCCCCAGTATCAAACATACTCTGATAACAGATATCGCCCTGTATCAAACATTCTGATATCAACTAGGTGAAAGTGAGGACTGCAGATGCTGGAGATTAGAGTCAAGAGTGTGGTGCTGGAAAAGCTCAGAAGGTCAGGCAGCATCCAAGGAGCAGAAAAATCAACGTTTCGGGCAATAGCCCTTCATCAGGAATGAGGCTGGGAGCCTCGGGTAGAGAGATAAATGGGAAGGGGTAGGGCTGGGGAGAAAGTAGCTGAGAGTGCAATAGGTGGATGGAGGTGGGGGTAAAGTTCGGACGCAGGTCCTGGGCCTCCTCCATCGCAACTCCCTTACCACCTGATGCCTGGAGGAAGAACGCCTCATCTTCCACCTCAGGACCTCCTGGTCCTCGGATGCTGCCTGACCTGCTGTGCTTTTCCAGCACCACACTCTAGACTCTGAGATTTACATATCACCCAGTAACACACCCACTCATTTCGGATATAATCTGATATCAAACACACTCTGATGTCAGATATTGCCTGGTATCAAAAACATGCTCTGATAGAACATAGAACATAGAACATAGAACAATACAGCACAGAACAGGCCCTTCGGCCCACGATGTTGTGCCGAACATTTGTCCTAGCTTAAGCACCCATCCATGTACCTATCCAATTGCTGCTTAAAGGTCACCAAAGATTCTGACTCTACCACTCCCACAGGCAGTGCATTCCATTCCCCCACCACTCTCTGGGTAAAGAACCCACCCCTGACATCTCCCCTATACCTTCCACCCTTCACCTGATATTGGACATTGCCCGATATCTCACATACTCTGATATTGGATATCACCCAGTATCGCACATACTTTGATATGGGATATCACCCACTATCAAGCACATTCTGATATCAGATATTGCCTGGTATCAAACACACTCTGATATCGGATACTGCCTGATATCTCACACACTCTGATATCAGATATCAGAACATATGTGATACTGAGCAATATCTCACATCAACCAGTCTCTCTCACACTCTGAGATCGGATATCGACCAGTATCTCACACACTCTGATATTGGATTTTGCCCAGTCTCAAATACACTCTGATATCAAATATCACCCAGTCTCGAATGTACTCTGATCTTGCTTATCATCCAGTAACACACTCTGACATTGGATATCTCCCAGTATCTCACACACTCTGATATCAGATATTGCCTAGCGTCACACATACTCTGATATCAGCATATCGCGAGGCATCAAACATGCTCTGTTATTAGATATCACCCGGTAACACACACACTCTCTGATATTTAATATTGCCCAAAATCACAGACACTCTGATATTAGATATTGCCCAGTAACACACGGACTCTAATATCAGATACTGCCCGGTGTCAAACACACTCTTACATCGGATATCGCCTCGGTAACAAACACATGCAGATGTCGGATATCGCCTCGTAGCAAACACATGCTGATGTCGGATATCGCCCCGTAGCAAACACATGCTGATGTCGGATATCGCCTCGGTAACAAACACATGCTGATGTCGGATATCGCCCCGTAGCAAACACATGCTGATGTCGGATATCGCCTCGGTAACAAACACACACTCTGATATCAGATCTCGGCAGATATGAAACACACTCAATATCAAACAGACTCTGATATCAGAAATCGCCCGGTATTACATACATTTTGAATTTGAATATTGCCTGGTATCTCACACTCTGATATCAGATATAGCCCAGTATCTCACACACTGTGATGTCAGCTATCTCCCAGTATCAGACACACTCTGATATCAAATATCGCATAGTATCAAACTCACCCTGATGTCTGATATCACTAGATGTCACTAACACTCTGATATCAAGTTAAAAATCACACAACACCAGGTTATAGTCCAACAGGTTTAATTGGAAGCACACTAGCTTTCAGAGTGACGCTCCTTCATCAGGTGATTCATCACCTAATGAAGGAGCGTCGCTCCGAAAGCTAGTGTGCTTCCAATTAAACCTGTTGGACTATAACCTGGTGTTGTGTGATTTTTAACTTTGTACACCCCAGTCCAACACCGGCATCTCCGAATCATGACTCTGATATCAGACATCACCCTGGTAACAAATACACTAATATTGGATATCGCCCATTACCAAAATACTCTGATATCGGATATAACCCAGTATCTCACACACTATGATCTCAGATACCTCTCAGTATCAGACAAACTCTGATATTGGATATCGCACAGTATCAAATGCACTCTGATGTTGGATATTGCCAGGTGTCACAAACACTCTGAAATTGGATATCATTTGGTATCAAACACATTCTGATATTGGATATATCCCAGTGTCACACATATTTTGATGTGGGATATCACCCAGCATCACTCACATTCTGATATCAGATATCGCCTGGTATCACATTCATTCTGATATGGGATATTGCCCGGTATCTCTCCCACTCTGATATTGGATATCAACCAGTAACTCATACATTTTGATATCTGATATTGCCTGATACATTGATATCAGATGTTGCTCAATATTGAACAAACTCTGACATTGGATATCCCCAGTAACTCACACATTTTCATATTGTATTTTGCCCAGTGTCACACACATTCTGACATGGGATAATGCGGTAAGAAATGCACTCTGATATCAGATATTGCCCCGGTAGCAAAGACACTGATATTGTATAGCATCCGGTATCCAAACACATCCAAACATGGATATTGCCCAGTATCGAACACACTCTGGTAACGCACACACTCTGATATTGGATATCTCTTAGTACCAATCACACTCTGATACCTAATATCACCCGGTATCAAACATACTCTGATGTCGGATATACCCAGAAATGCACAAACTCTGATATTGCATTTTGATGGTATCACATCTACTCTGATAGAGACATAGAGTCGTGGAGATGTACAGCATGGAAACAGACTCTTTGGTCCAACCCGTCCATGCCGACCAGATATCCCAACCCAATCTAGACCCACCTGCCAGCACCCGGCCCATATACCTCCAAACCCTTCCTATTCATATACTCATCCAAATGCCTCTGAAATGTTGCAATTGTACCAGCCTCCACCACATCCTCTGGCAGCTCATTCCATACACATACCACCCTCTTGCGTGAAAATGTTGCCCCCACCCCCCAAGAAAAAGACTTTGTCTATTTATCCTCTCCATGCCCCGCATAATTTTGTAAACCTCTCCAAGGTCACCCCTCAGCCTCAGATGCTCCAGGGAAAACAGCCCCAGCCTGTTCAGTCTCTCCCTATAGCTCAAACCCTCCAACCCTGGCAACATCCTTGTAAATCTTTTCTGAACCCTTTCAAGTTTCACAACATCTTTGCGATAGGAAGGAGACCAGAACTGCACGCAATATTCCAACAGTGGCCTAACAAATGTCCTGTACAGCCGCCACATGACCTCCCAACTCCGGTACTCAATCCTCTGACCAATAAAGGAAAGCATACCAAACGCCTCCTTCACTATCCTATCTACCTGTGACTCCACTTTCAAGGAGCTGTGAATCTGAACTCCAAGGTCTCTTTGTTCAGCAACACTGTCTAGAACCTTATCATTAAGTGTATAAGTCCTGCTAAGATTTGCTTTCCCAAAATGCAGCACCTCGCATTTATCTGAATTAAACTCCATCTGCCACTTCTCAGCCCATTGACCCATCTGATCAAGATCTGTTGTAATCTGAGGTGACCTTCTTCGCTATCCACTACACCTCCAATTTTGATGTCATCTGCAAACGTGCTAACTATACCGTTTATGCTTGCATCCAAATCATTTATATAAATGGAAGGTTTGTGAAGGTTGTATAAATGACGAAAAGTAGAGGACCCAGCACCGATCCTTGTGGCACTCCACTCGTCACAGGCCTCCATTCTGAAAAACAACCCTCCACCACCACCCTCTGTCTTCTACCTTTGAGCCTGTTCTGTATCCAAATGGCTAGTTTCCCTGTATTCCGTGAGATCTAACCTTGCTAACCAGCCTCCCATGGGGAACCTTGTCGAACGCCTTACTGAAGTCCATATAGATCACATCTACCGCTCTGCCCTCATCAATTCTCTTTGTTACTTCTTCAAAAAACTCCATCAAGTTTGTGAGACATGATTTCCCATGCAGGGGGGGTAGATATAGGACTGATGTTAGGGGTAGGTTCTTCACTCAGCGAGTCGTTAGTTCATGGAATGCCCTGCCAGTAACAGTGGTGGACTCTCCCTCTTTATGGGCATTTAAGAGGGCATTGGATAGGTATATGGAGGATAGTGGGTTAGTGTAGTTTAGGTGGGCTTGGATCGGCGCAACATCGAGGGCCCAAGCCTGTACTGCGCTGTATTCTTCTATAATGGGTACCCAATGAACACAGTCCGCCGATTTCTCAGCAACAAACCCAAACAAGCAGACAAAACATGTCCCGAAACACTAGCCACTCTCCCCTACATCAAAGACTTAACACAGTACGTAATGAACTTGAAAGACTCTATACAGACAAGCAAAACTAATGTCATTTACAAAATATCTTGCAAGAACTCTAACAAACACTACATTGGACAAACAGGCAGGAAACTATCCACTAGGATAGATGAACATGAACTAGCCTCAAAACAACATGACCCACTCTCACTAGTATCCTTACATACAGATACGGAAGGAAACCACTTTTAATGGGACAACACATCCATCCTAGGAAAAAAGCTATCTCATGTCCCCTTTTTGCCCTCCTGATTTCCCTCTTAAGTATACTCCTACTTCCTTTATACTCTTCTAAGGATTCACTCGATCTATCCTGTCTATACCTGGCATTATGCTTCCTTCTTTTTCTTTACCAAACCCTCAATTTCTTCAGTCATCCAGCATTCCCTATACCTACCAGCCTTTCCTTTCACCCTAACAGGAATATACTTTCTCTGGATTCTTGTTATCTCATTTCTGAAGGCTTCCCATTTTCCAACTGTCCCTTTACCTGCGAACATCTGTCCCCAATCAGGAAGGTCTTTTGCCCGAAACATCGATTTCGAAGCTCCTTGGATGCTGCCTGAACTGCTGTGCTCTTCCAGCACCACTAATCCAGAATCTGGTTTCCAGCATCTGCAGTCATTGTTTTTACCTTTTTGAAAGTTCTTGCCTAATACCATCAAAATTAGCCTTTCTCCAACTTAGAACTTCAACTTTTAGATCTGGTCTATCCTTTTCCATCACTATTTTAAATCTAATAGAATTATGATCGCTGGCCCCAAAGTGCTCCCCCACTGACACCTCAGTCACCTGCTCTACCTTATTTCCCAAGAGTAGGTCAAGTTTTGCACCTTCTCTCGTAGGTGCATCCACATACTGAATCAGAAAATTTTCTTGTACAACTTAACAGATTCCTCTCCATCTAAACCTTTAACACTATGGCAGTCCCAGTCGATGTTTGGAAAGTTAAAATCCCCTACTATAACCACCTTATTATTCTTACAGATAGCTGAGATCTCCTTACAAGTTTGTTTCTTAATTTCCCTCTGTCTATTAGGCAGTCTATAATACAATCCCAATAAGGTGATTATCCCTTTCTTATTTCTAAGTTACACCCAAATAACTTCCCTGGATGTTTTTCCAGGAATATCCTCCCTCAGTACAGCTGTAATGCTATCCCTTATTAAAAACAGGACTCCCCCTCCTTTCTTGCCTCCCATTCTATCAGTCCTGTATCATTTGTATCCTGGAACATTAAGCTGCCAGTCCTGTCCATCCCTGAGCCATGTTTCTGTAATGGCTATAATATCCCAGTCCCATGTTCCTAACCATGCCCTGAGATCATCTGCCTTCCCTGTTAGGCCACTTGCATTGAAATAAATGCAGTTTAATTTATTAGTCCTACCTTGTCCCTGCCTGCCCTGACTGTTTGACTCGCTTCTGTTCTCAACTGTACCAGTCTCAGATTGATCTCTTTCTACCTTCCTGGGTCCCACCTCCCACTTTACTAGTTTAAATCCTCCCGAGCAACTCTAGCAAATCTCCCTGCCAGTATATTAGTCCCCTTCCAATTTAGGTGTAATCCATCCTTCTACCCCAAAAGAGATTCCAATGACCAAAAAATGTGAATCCTTCTCCCATATGCCAGCTCCTCAGCCATGCATTTATCTGCTCTATTCTCCTATTCCTGCACTCACTAGCTCATAGCACCGGGAGTAATCCAGATATTAGTACTCTCAGGGACCTCCTTTTTAAATTCCTGCCTAACTCGCTGTAATCTTCCTTCAGAATCTCAACCTTTTCCCTTCCTATGTCGTTGGTTCCAATGTGGACAATGACCTCTTGCTGGCCCCTCTCCCCAGTGAGAACATTCGGCACCCTCTCTGAGACATCCTTGATCCTGGCACCAGGGAAACAACACACCATTCTGATTTTTCTCTGCTGGCCATAGAAACGTCTGTCTGTACCTCGGACTAGAGAATCCCCGAACACAATTGATCGATTGGAACGCAATGTATCCGTCATTGCATTAGAGCAGTCTCAATACCAGAAACTTGGTTGCTCATGCTACATTCCCCTGAGAATCCATCACCCCCTACATTTTCCAAAACAGCATACCTGTTTGAAATGGGAATAGCCACAGAAGACTCCTGCACTACCTGCCTACTCTCTTACCTTTCCTAGAGTTAATCCATCTATGTGGCTGTATCTGAGACGTCCCCCCTTCCTCTAACTGCCATCCATCACATATCATTACTGTTGCAAATTCCTCATTGCCTCTAACTGTCTCTCTAACCAATCCATTCGATCTGATAGGATTCGCAACCAACCGCATTTATTGCAGATATAATCCGCAGTAACCCATAAACTCTCCTTAAACTCCCACATCTGACAAGAAGCGTATATCACTCTACTAAAGGCCATTTTTGCTCCTTCACAATCTACAGACCTAGAAAATAACACCGTCTTATTCGTCTACAAAACACTGCCCCAGGTTAAATTAATAGTTATGGCTTATATTTTAAGTTTAATCAAGATACATATCTCAAAAAACATATAATCAAGAAAGAACCCACTCTACTCACTACTGCAGACTTTCTCTAGGCCACACTTAAAACAATTCACTTGTTGTTTCTGTGTTGTGAGTTCGCCCAAACAGTTCACTGTCAACGGGGGTGGTACCAGGGGACTGGAGAGTGGCGAATGTTGTGCCCCTGTTCAAAAAAGGGAATAGGGATAACCCCGGGAATTACAGGCCAGTTAGTCTTACTTCGGTGGTAGGCAAAGTAATGGAAAGGGTACTGAGGGATAGGATTTATGAGTATCTGGAAAGACACTGCTTGATTAGGGACAGCCAGCACGGATTTGTGAAGGGTAGGTCTTGCCTTACAAGAATTATTGAATTCTTTGAAGAGGTGACCAAGCATGTGGATGAGGGTAGAGCAGTGGATGTGGTATACATGGATTTTAGTAAGGCATTTCATAAGGTTCCCCATGGTAGGCTTATACGGAAAG
>NC_057733.1:1267426-1273821 GCF_004010195.1 Chiloscyllium plagiosum
AGCTTTGGAGAGGTTGCAGAGAAGATTTACCAGGATGTTGCCTGGAATGAGAATAGGTCGTACGAGGATAGGTTGAGAGTGCTAGGCCTTTTCTCATTGGAATGGTGAAGGATGAGGGGTGACTTGATAGAGGTTTATAAGATGATTAGGGGAATAGATAGAGTAGACAGTCAGAAACTTTTTCCCCGGGTACAACAGAGTGTTACAAGGGGACATAAATTTAAGGTGAAGGGTGGAAGGTATAGGGGAGATGTCAGGGGTGGGTTCTTTACCCAGAGAGTGGTGGGGGCATGGAATGCGCTGCCTGTGGGAGTGGTAGAGTGAGAATCTTTGGTGACCTTTAAGCGGCAATTGGGTAGGTATATGGATGGGTGCTTAAGCTAGGACAAATGTTCGGCACAACATCGTGGGCCGAAGGGCCTGTTCTGTGCTGTATTGTTCTATGTTCTATGTTCCTCCAAGATCAGTCGTGAATTTCACTGTTTGTTAATTTGCCCAGATGCACTCCAATGTCGATCCATGAATTCAAACAGCAAAGGCAGGAACTGTGCAGATTCACTGTGGTGTCAGTTTTTCTCTCTCTCTCTCTCCTGCAATCACCTCACCATGTGCTTCCTTTGTCTGTTCTTCTTCCTTTTAAAACTGCTGTTGTTTTAACTTTTTTTTCCAAAGTTCCAAAACAATGTAACAGCACGGGTGGCACAGTGGCACAGTGGTTAGCACTGCTGCCTCACAGCGCCAGAGACCCGGGTTCAATTCCCGCCTCAGGCGACTGACTGTGTGGAGTTTGCACGTTCTCCCCGTGTCTGCGTGGGTTTCCTCCGTGTGCTCCGGTTTCCTCCCACAGTCCAAAGATGTGCAGGTCAGGTGAATTGGCCACGCTAAGTTGCCCATAGTGTTAGGTGAAGGGGTAAATGTAGGGGAATGGGTCTGGGTGGGTTGTGCTTCGGCGGGTCGGTGTGGACTTGTTGGGCTGAAGGGCCTGTTTCCACACTGTAAGTAATCAAAACAGTAACTGCTGTTCCTGGAATTCGAGGAAATTACCTCAAAAGCGGAGCAGCTGTTTCAGCCAGAAATTTTTCCCATCCTCCATCTTGGATTACCCAGAATCCTTTGTATCGGATATCACCCAGTATCCCACACCCACTCTGATATCAATATTGACTGGTATCACACATTCTGATATTGCATATCACCCGGCATCTCACACACTCTCTGATATCAAATTTTGCCCAGTATCAAACACACTCTGTTATCAGATATCGCCAGTTAACAAACACTCTGATATCAGTATTGATTGGTATCACACATATTCTGTTATAGGATTTTGTCCAGTATCTCACACACTCTGATATTGGATATTACCTGGTATCACAAACATTTTGATTGTGGATATCGCCAAGTAACAAACAACCTCTGATATCGGATATCACATGGTATCGCACATACTCTGATATCAGATATCACCCAGTATCAAACATAGTCTGATATTGGATATTGCCCAGTAACAAAAACGCCTGACATCAGATATCAATCGGTATCTCACACACTCTGATACATAGAACAAAGAACATAGAACAGTACAGCACCAGTATAGGCCCTTCGGCCCTTGATGTTGTACCAATCTTTTATTCTACTCTAAGATCAAACTTACCTGCATACCCTTCATTTTACTATCATCCGAATGCAAATCCAAGAGTCGCTTAAATGTCCCTAATGTATCTGACTCCACTACCACTGCTGGCAGTCCATTCCATATACCCACCATTCTCTGTATAAAAGAACCTACCTCTGACATCTCCCCTAAATCTTCCTCCAATCACCTTAAGATTATGTCCCCTTGTGATAGCCATTTCCATCTTGGGAAAAAGTCTCTGGCTATCCACTCTATCTATGTCTCTCACCATCTTGGACACCTCTATCAAGTCACCTCTCATCCCTCTTCTCTCCAGTGAGAAAAGCCATAGCTCCCTCAGCCTCTCTTCATAAGACCTGCCCTCCAGTCCAGGCAGCATCATGATAAGTCTCCTCTGCACTGTCTCTAAAGCTTCCACATCCTTCCTATAATGAGGTGACCAGAACTGAACACAATATTCCAACTGTGGTCTAACCAAGGCTGTATAAAGCTACAGCTTAACCTTGCAGATCTTCAACTCAATCCTCCTGCTAATGAATGCCAGCACATCATATGCCTTCTTAACAAGCAGGCCTTCTTAAAATGGGTGGCACGGTGGCTCAATGGTTAGCACTGCTGCCTCACAGCACCAGGGACCTGAGTTTGATTCCAACCCTGGGCAACTGTCTGTGTGGAGTTTGCACATTCTCCCCGTGTCTGCATGGGTTTCCTTCGGGTGCTCTGGTTTCCTCCCACAGTCCAAAAATGTTCAGGTTAGGTGAATTGGCCATGCTAAATTGCCTATAGTGTTAGGTGAAGTGGTAAATGTAAGGGAATGGGTCTGGGTGGGTTGCTCTTTGGAAGGTCGGTGTGGACTTGTTGGGCTGAAGGGCCTGTTTCCACACTGTAGGTAATCTAATCTAATCACATGCACTCTAATATCAGACATTGCTCGGTAACAAATACTCTGATATCGGATATTGGCCAGTGGCAAACGCAATCTGAAATTGGATATCTCACATACTGATATTTCATATTGCCTGGTATCTCACACACGCTGATATCAGATATTGCCTGGTAACAAACACACTTTTATAAAGGATATCACCCAGTATCACACACATGCTGATATTGGATACTGACAGGTATCTCACACACACTGACATCGGATATTGCCTGGTATCACACACACTTTGATATCAGATATCACCTGATCTCTCTCTCACACTCTGATATTGGATATTGCCTGGTAACAAACACACTCTGATATTATATTTTGCCCAATATCAAACACATTCTCTTATATCAAACATACTGTGATATTAGATATTGCTGGGTGTCAAACACTTTCTGTTATCAGGTATCGCCCAGTAACAAATACACTCTGATATCGGATATTGCCCGGTATCACACACACTATGATAATGGATATCGCCTGATATTTCACACACTCTAATATCACAGATCACGCAGTAACAAACACTCTGATATTGGATATCAGCTGATAACAAATGCACTCTGGTATTGGGTTTCCCCTGTATCTCACACACTCTGAAATTGGGTATCACCCAGTATCTCTCACACTCTGGTATCAGATACCAATAGATATCTCACACACTGATATCAGACGTCGCCCAGAATCTCACACACTTTGGTATCGGATATTGCCCAGTGTCAGGCACACTCTGACATCGGATACCACCCCGGTAACAAATACACGCCAATATCGGATATCACCCGATATAAACACACTCTGATAGTAGATATCGCCCAGTATCAAAATGCACTCTGATATCAGTTATCACCAGGTATCGAAAACAGTCTGAGATTCGATATCATCCAGTAACACAAATACTCTGATATCAGGTATCATCTGATAATACACACAATGATATCAGATATCACCCGGTATCAAGCACGCTCTGATATCAAATATTGTTGGGTATCACACATGCTCTGATATCAATGGGTATCAAACAGAGTCTGATATCAGATATCATTCAGTAATGAACACACTTTGATAGGGGATATCACCTGGTATCACACACATTCTGATATCAAATTTTAACAGGTATCTCACACACACTGATATCGGATGTCACCCAGTATCACACACACTCTGATATCAGATATCACCTGGTAACAAACACTCTGATATCAATATTGACTGATATCAAACACACTCTGATATCAGATATTGCCCAGTAACAAGCACATTTTGATAGTGGATATCACCCGGTATCTCTCACACTCTGATATCAGACACAAACAATTATCTCACACACTCTGATATCGGACATTGCCCAGTGTCAGGAACACTGTGACATTCGATATTGCCCCGGTAACAAACACATTCTGATATTGGATATCACCCAGTTACAAACACGGTCTGATAACGGATATCACCCAGTATCGAAACACACTCCAAAATCTAATATCACCCGGTATCAAACACACTCTGAGATCAGATATTGTCTGTTAACACACGCAATCTGATGTTGGATATCACCCAGTATCAGAGTTGAGAGTGTGGTGTTGGAAAAGCACAGCAGGTCAGGCAATATCCAAGGAGCAGGAGATTCAACGTTTCAGGCATAAGCCTTTCATCAGGAAGGACATTCCTGATGAAGGGCTTATGTCCAAAATATTAATTCTCCTGCTCCTTGGATGCTGCCTGACCTGCTGTGCTTTGCCAGAACCACGCTGTCAACTCTGATCTCCAGGATCTGCTGTCTGAACTTTCTCCTATCGCCCAGTATCACACATATTCTGATATCAGGTATCGCCTGATAACATACACTCTGGTATCAGATATCACCCGGTGTCAAACACTCTCTGATATTGGATATCTCCCAGTATCAAACACACTCTGATATTGTCTGGTAACAAACAGACTGTGATATCAGATATCGCCGGGTACCAAACATACTCTGAAATTGGATATCACCAGATATCTCACACAATCTAATAGCAGATGTGTTCCTCTATCAAATGCACTCTGAAAGCAGATATAGCTCATTTTCACACACTCTGATATCAGACATAGCCTGATATCACACACACTGTGATATCAGATATTGCCCAATATCAACATACTCTGATATCGGATATCCCCCAGTAACAAACACTTTGATATTGATATTGTCTGGTATCACACACACTTTGATATTAGATATTACCGAGCAACAAACACAATCTGATATCTGATATCACCTTGTATTGCATACACTCTAACACTGGATATCACCAGGTAACAAACACTCTGATATCGGATGTCAACCAGTATCAAACACACTCTGATATCGGATATTGCCTGATATCAAATACACTCTGATATCAGATATTGTCCGGTGACATGCACACACTCTGATATCAGATATAGCTGGTATCAGACACGTTCTGATATCAGATATCACCCTGGTAACAAACACACTCTGATATTGGGTATTGCCCCGCTACAAACACACTCTGATAACGATCTTGCCCAGTATCAAAACACACTCTGATATTAGATACGTCCCAGTAATAAATGCAATCTGATATCGGATATCGCCCAGTTACAAACACACTTTGATAACGAACATCGCCCGGTATTGAAATCAGATATCATCTGGTATCGCACTTACTCTGAGGTTGGATATTGTCCAGTAACACATACACTCTGATATTGGATATCACTCAGTATCACAAATACTCTGATATCAGATATCACCTGATACACTAAGATATCAGATATCAGCCAGTACCAAACGTACACTGATATCAGATATCATTGGGTATCTCACACATCGAGTATCAAACATACTGTGATATCAGATATCGCCTCGTATCAATCACACTCTGATATCAGATATTGTCTGGTATCAAACACAGTCTGATATTGGATATCATCCAGTGACACACACTGATATTGGATAGAGCCCACTATCACACACAGTCTGATATCAGATATCTTCCAGTAGCAAACATACTCTGATATTGGATATCACCCTATATCTCACACACTCTAATATTGGATACTGACTGATATGACACACACTTTGAAATCGGATATCTCCCGGTATCAAATGCACTGTGATATCGGATATCGCCCGGTGACACACTCACACTGATATCGGATGCCGCCCGGTATCAAACAGACACTAATATCGGATGTCGCCCATTTTAAAATGCGTTCTAACATTGGATATCACCCAGTATCTCTCACAATCTGATATCGGGTATCACGCGATATCACATAGATTATTGAAGAATAACCTCATGGTCAATTTTTTTTTAAACCAGAGTAAAGTTTAGTTTTAGTAAGACTGACATGAATAGCAGAGTAAACAGAAAGACTAAATGAAGCTCTGTCATGATAGAGGAGGTATGAAACTCAGAGAGTTCAATGTTGTTCAGAAGATTATGATGAATATTCTTCAAAGTCATCAGCAGAAACATGTAGTGAGATGAAGTAAATTCATGTCATAAGAGTCATAGAGATGTACAGCATGGAAACAGACCCTTCGGTCCAACCTGTCCATGCCGACCAGATATCCCAACCCAATCTAGTCCCACCTGCCAGCACCCGGCCCATATCCCTCCAAACCCTTCCTATTCATATACCCATCCAAATGCCTCTTAAATGTTGCAATTGTACCAGCCTCCACAACATCCTCTGGCAGCTCATTCCATACATGTACCACCCTCTGCATGAAAAAGTTGCCTCTTAGGTCTCTTTTATATCTTTCCCCTCTCACCCTAAAACTATGCCCTCTAGTTCTGGACTCTGCGACCCCAG
>NC_057733.1:1274277-1310514 GCF_004010195.1 Chiloscyllium plagiosum
TTCTGTATCCAAATGGCGAGTTCTCCCTGTATTCCATGAGATCTAACCTTGCTAATCAGTCTCCCATGGGGAACCATGTCAAACACCTTACTGAAGTCCATATAGATCACATCTACTGCTCTGCCCTCATCAATCTTCTTTGTAACTTCTTCAAAAAACTCAATCAAGATTTCCCACGCACAAAACCATGTTGACTATCCCAAATCAGTCCTTGCCTTTCCAAATGCATGTGCATCCTGTCCCTCAGGATTCCCTCCAACAACCTGCCCACAACCGAGGTCAGGCACACCGGTCTATAGTTCCCTGGCTAGTCTTTATCGCCCTTCTCAAACAGTGGCACCACGTTTGCCAACCTCCAGTCTTGTGGCACCTCACCTGTGACCATCGATAATACAAATATCTCAGCAAGAGGCCCATCAATCACTTCTCTAGCATCCCACAGAGTTCCCTGGTACACCTGATCAGGTCAGTGGATTTATCCACCTTTAACCGTTTCAAGACATCCACCACTTCCTCCCCTGTAATCTGGATATTTTGCAAGATGTCACCATCTATTTCCCTACAGTCTATATCTTCCATAACCTTTTCCACAGTAAATACTGATGCAAAATATTCGTTTAGTATCTTCCCCATTTTCTGTGGCTCCACACAAAGGCCGCCTTGCGGATCTTTGAGGGGCCCTATTCTCTCCCTAGTTACCCTTTTGTCCTTAATATATTTGTAAAAACCCTTTGGATTCTCCTTAATTCTATTTGCCAAAGCTATCTCATGTACCCGTTTTGCCCTCCTGACTTCCCTCTTAAGTATACTCCTACTTCCTTTATACTCTTCTTAGGATTCACTCGATCTATCCTGTCTATAACTGACATATGCTTCCTTCTTTTTCTTAACCAAAGCCTCAATTTCTTAAGTCATCCAGCATTCCCTATACCTACCAGCCTTCCCTTTCACCCTAACAGGAATATACTTTCTCTGGATTCTCGTTATCTCATTTCTGAAGCTTTCCAATTTCCAGCCATTCCTTTACCTGTGAATACCTGTCTCCAATCAGCTTTCGAAAGTTCTTGCCTAATACCGTCAAAATTGGCCTTTCTCCAATTTAGAACTTCAACTTTTAGATCTGGTCTATCCTTTTCCATCATTATTTTACATCTAATAGTGTTAATCCCAAAGTGTTCCCCCACTGACACCTCAGTCACCTGCCCTGCCTTATTTCCCAAGAGTAGGTCAAGTTTTGCACCTTCTCTAGTAGGTACATCCACATACTGAATCAGAAAATTTTTTTGTACACACTTAACAGATTCCTCTCGATCTAAACCCTTAACACTATGGCAGTCCCAGTCTATGTTTAGAAAGTTAAAATCCCCTACCATAACCACCCTATTATTCTTACAGATAACTGAGATCTCCTTACAAGTTTGTTTCTCAATTTCCCTCTGACTATTAGGGGGTCTATAATACAATCCCAATAAGGTGATCATCTCTTTCTTATTTCTCAGTTCCACCCAAATAACTTCCCTGGATGTATTTCTGGGAATATCCTCCCTCAGTACAGCTATAATGCTATCCCTTATCAAAAATGCCACTCCCCCTCCTCTCTTGCCTCCCTTTCTATCCTTCCTGTATCATTTGCATCCTGGAACATTAAGCTGCCAGTCCTGCCCATCTCTGAGCCATGTTTCCGTAATTGCTATGATATCCCAGTCCCATGTTCCTAACTGTGCCCTGAGTTCATCTGCCTTCCCTGTTAGGCCCCTTGCATTGAAATAAATGCAGTTTAATTTATTAGTTCTACCTTGTCCCTGCCTGCCCTGACTGTGACTCACTTCTGTTCTCAACTGTACCAGTCTCAGATTAATCTCTTTCCTCACTATCTCTCTAGGTCCCACACCCCCCATCTTACTAGTTTAAATCCTCCCGAGCAGCTCTAGCAAATCTCCCTGCCAGTATATTAGTCCCCTTCCAAATTAGGTGCAATCCATATTTTTTGTACAGGTCACTTCTACCCCAAAGAGATTCAAATGATCCAAAAATGTGAATCCTTCTCCCATACACCAGCTCCTCAGCCATGCATCTTTTGAAAATTGAAGAAAACCTCCATCATTGTCCAGAAGATAGCTTGTTAGAGGAAATCTGACAAAGGAGGAACATGAGAAATTTCCTTGAACCAAATTCCACCTCCCGTCCCAAGTGAAAGTCAAAAAGAAAGTGAATGTTTTCCTGTATCACGCAATCTCCAATAGAGCAAAGTGAGTCAGAGTTTTGATTTTGATAAATCAGTCAGTTTCCGATTACATGATGTTGCTTGGCAGCTTCAATATTCAGTGTTGACTCAGCCTGAAATGTTGTGAGAGCAGAGTAAAATGAATGAAAATGGAAGCAGACAGCCAGATAGCAAATGAGAGAAGACCAATAGATCACTTGAAAGAAAGTGGGAAGGAAATGTAAATCGTTTGTTCTTTTCCTTATTTCTTGTCAAATTAGGATATTTTTGTTGAGCACCTATGAAGAGTTCTGAAAAAAATAATTTCCTTTTACATAAAAATGACTGAAAATATTACTCATTTTGTTTTAGTTACAATTCCTATTGTAATATTGCACAGATCTCAGATATCACAACATGTAACACTGAAGTATAAAAGATGTCTATCATACTCTCTGTACATTATGTCAGTCAGTCAACCTGTTGGTTAATCAACTTCTCATTCTGTCAGCCTGAGAGTTAGATAATCACTCATTCTGTCAGCCTGTGAGTTAGATAATCTTTCATTCTGTCGGCCTGCGAGTCAGTCACCTCTTATTTTGTCAGTCCACCAGTCAGCCAGTCAACACTGTATATATTATAATAGTAACGTAAGTACGTAACCTAGACTATCCATAAGTTTGAGATGTTGTGTATATAGTTAGTTGTTAAGACACATCCAAACATCTGTCTCAATAAGAACCCAAATTTTTGTAGTTTGTGTGACTTGGGCTAAAATATAGAAAACCACATTACAGTTACACATCACAGTAAGAACAACTTTGCAGTCCACCCTGTTAAAACTTTAAACTATTATTTATGTTGGGTTAGTCATCTTGTACTCCAGAAAATTATGTACATGTATCATTTCAAATTTAATATATAAATGAGCTATGAGTGTAGTACTGTATACTGAACAATTTCTCAAAATGCTCTCTCCGCTGTCTTCTCAGTTGAAGCAATATAAATAAGGTCTGTTCAAGAATAACTGCCAACAGTTGAACAGATATTAGTCTTGCCCGGTACAATACACAACACCTTAGCAACCATTCCACATTTTAAACACTGTTCCATAGTAACCAGTTCAAACTTCCACATTGACATTTGCTCTGGAATGTCTTCGCCAGCCTCCACATAAATCTTGAATGACAACTTTAGTCCATCCATTAACTTAGAATTAACCTCTCCATGGTCTGCTACAGACCCTGAGAACAACTTCAGCCAACAACTAGGCACCAGGACACCTTCAAGCTTCCCACAAGGCTGTTCAGTCACTCCTGACAGACAACTCTACATGTTTTCCACACACAGAAGAGAAGTTTTGAATATTGAATGCAGACCTGGAGCAGAATTGCCAACTAACTCAATTTACTTGATGACAATTGATTCAAGTGGCTTTTCTCTTTGTTTCACCATTTCTGTCCCTTCACCTTCTCAGGTATTGACTGGTTGCACGCTAGGTTTCATGGGCACTGCTAACCAACTGGTACCTCCACTTTGCACCCATTTTTTGTGCTTGATCAAAGACAGTTCTTCTAATTATTCATTTGACATCAGAGGCATCACCTATTGATGGCTGTTCACCTGACCTGTATTTTCTAGGTGGAGGTTACTGGCAGAGTGTCAATGGTTGGAACTCTTGCAGATTGTTTCAAACTCCACTTTGTGCACTGAACCTGTTAATAATTAGAATTAGAATCCCTACAGTGTGGAAACAGGCCCTTCAGCCCAACAAGTCCACATTGACCCTCAGAAGAGTTTCCTACAAGGACCCATGACCCTACCCTATCACCCTACATTTCCCCTATCTAATGCAACTAACCTACACATCCCTGAATACTATGAGTGATTTAGCTTGGCCAATTCACCTAACCTGCACATCTTTCGACTGTGGGAGGAAACCAGAGCACATCCACACAGACACAGGGAGAATGTGCAAACTCCACATAGACAGTCACCCAAGGCAGGAATTGAACTTGGGTCCCTGGCACTGTGAGGCAGCAGTGCTAACCACTGAGCCACTGTGGTGACCTTGCTGTTGAAATAGCTTGGCTTGATTGTTGGGGGTCCATTATCTCAGTTGACTGGATGGCTGGTCTGTGCTGCAGAGAGATGCCGGTAGTGTGAGATCAATTCCTGTACCAGCTAAGGTCATTATGAGAGCCCTGCTTTCTCAAACTCGTCCCTTGCCTGAGGCATGGTGGCCGTCAGGTTATACACACCACCAGAAACCTCTCTTTAATTAGAGAGAGCAGCCTATGGTCTCCCAGGACTACTCAACTTTCACTTCACTTATAGCTTTGTCTCACTAGCTCCTTACCAAGCTCCTTAACTTGATTCTGGCCGAGACACTACAACAACAGACTGCATCTCCATAGTGCCTTGAACCAATGTCGAGTGGTCCACTTGGCACTGCACAAACAGAATCTGGCACCAGGCCACATTAGGATGTATAAGGACAGGTGGCCAAAGGCTTGAACTTTAAGGTCTGCGTTCATGTTGAAAAGTCAGCTTCAGAGGTGTGAGAAGGACATTCCAGAACCTAGATACAGTGACGGAGAGCTGTGAGATTTAGGAAAGTGCAGGAAGTCAGAATCAAAAGACCACAGTAATCTCTGAATGTTGGAGGTTCGGAGCAACTGTAGAGATAAGGAGGATGAGGCCATGGAGGAATTTGAAAACAAGGGTGGGAGTTTTAAATCTGAGATGTTCCTGGAGCCAGTGCAGGTTGATTTCAACTCCATGTTGTCAACTGATCTGTTGTGTGTGTATGTGTGTGTGTGCGTGAGAGAGAGAGAGATGGTGGTGAGAGTGTTTGACTGCTGCACGCTGTAAGGATTGGTGTTGACTGACTGAAACTAAACTCTCCCTCTCTCCACACAGCACTGCTGCTGCTGTATGATATCACGAGCAAGTCATCGTTTGACAACATCAGGGTAAGATGCTTCAAATTTCCTGACTCTCAGGCAAATAAATTTGGGGAATTCAGATGGTGGAATGATCCTGCATTAATCGTGCAAAAGGAGAGTCCATTTTCATACAATCCAGAAGCAGGCCATTCAGCCCACACCAACTCTCCAAAGAGCAACCCAACCAGACTAACAGCCCTACCTTATTTCTGTAACCCTGCATTTCCCCTGGCTAATCCACATAGCCTGCACATCTTTGGACTGTGGAAGGAAATCCACAAACACACGGGGAGAATATGCAAACTCCATACAGACAGTTGCCCAAGGTGAGATCGAACCTGGGACCCTGCCGCTGTGAGGCAGCAGTGCTAACCACTGAGCCAACCTTTTGACTCTCCGTGTTTCAATGCCCACTGTTTTCACCATGATCAAGTTGGACAGTGGGATTAACGTAGATAGGTTGATGCAGATGGATAAAATGCTCCTTCTGTTATGTATGACTCAATGACTCTAAGCTTCATCATTCAGTCACCTTCGCAAACTGAATGTCAACTCAGAGCAACAAGCTCATCTCTGAACCAGGAGGTCATTGGTTCACTGATCCACTCTACAAACATCAGCAAGTAATCTAGGCTGCTGACACAGTACAGCACCAAGAGAGTACTGCACTGTTGGAATCACCATCTTTCAGATATGTTGCAGTGTCAAGCACATAACCCTAGAATTGTACTTTGACACAGTTATAGACAAAGAAAACATTAAACCAAGCCCCATTTGCATCTCAAGCTGACAGCAAAACTCACAGAATCTCAGAATTGTTACTGCATGGAAGGAGGCCATTCAGCCCATTGGGCCTGCAGTGGCTGAATGATCTAGTCCAATTCTATTACCTAGCTTCAATCTCCTGCCTTTTCTAATGTCTATAAATGCTCCCACCTTCAGTTGAAATACATCCAGGGAGGGCTGTGCCCTTTGTTAGAAAGGAAGATCACATTTCTATAGCACTTTTCTTGGCCATAAGACATCCCAAAACACTTTGCAGTCAACTAGGTACTTTTTAGTGTAAATTGACATGGTAAGGAGATACAACAGCCAATTCATGCATAGCAAGCGCCCACAAACAGCAAAATAAAACTTGCCAAATAATCTGTTGACTTATGATGTTGATTGAAGGATAAATATTCACCAGAATACTAAGGATAACTGCCATGCTTTTCAGTTAAATAGTGCAGTTGAATTATTAATTTCTAACTGAGAAGGAAAGTCAGGTCTCAGAGTAATATCGCATCCAAAATGCGGCAGTACAGCACCCCCTCAGCTAGAACACTAGCCTTGATCTTCCATGCACAAGTCATAAAGTGAGTCTTGAGCCCAGAGCCTTTGAGTCAGCAGTGAGAATACCACCCTCTGAGCTCCAGCTGCCAATATGCACTGTTCTCTCTCAACCAGAAAGTGATCAGGAGGGTTTTCTACCCTCAGTCTAATTCTAACCTTAACCTTAATATGTCCAGGAAGAGCCATGTTCTCAGTTAAAATATGTCAAGGATGAGATATAAGCTGCCTTTTTTCTTTTAGATAAAGTGCACCTTCAATTGTTATCTCTAATTAACTAGTCATTGCTGAGAATATCACAATGTGTGGAACTAGCAGTGGAACTATCAATGTCAGCCTTGAGGGGCAGAAACAGTCTTGGGGAAGTGTTAAGAAGCTTAATTGGTATTCAGCTGTTGACACTTTACTCACACCATCCAACACCTTGGTCATCTGCAGAGACTCGACATTCCACTCACACCATTTGTATGATCTTTTGATCTTTCTGCCCTTGATCTCTCTGGCCGTACATTCTGTGCTGTGTTCCTCCTTCTCACTTTACCTGATGAAGGGGCTGTTGCTCCGAAAGCTGGTGATTTCAAATAAACCTGCTGGACTACAACCTGGGGAAATGTGATTCCCGAATACACAGAAACAGGAGCAGAAATGCCAGGCACAAGATCATGGCCACTCTGCTCTATTATGTTCTGGAGTGAGTCTCTTCAGTGAACCCGTGATCTAGTAGGCTATTAGAAAGGTTTTGGAGCTTATGAAAACTGAGTCCATTGGTCTCACTGGGGGCTCGATGGGCCTGAGTGACCTGGTATCAAGTGAAGCTCCTGTCCTGATCACCATCCAGTGGCTGCTGCTATCACATGCAAATATATAGGCAATAGGTTGGGCAGAAGGGAATGATATCAAGTTTAACTCTGCAGACTCGTGTGGTTAAATAGACTATCAAATTTGGGCTAGATTAAGTTGTCAAATCCAACGACTTGGAGAAGGGAAAAACAGCTATGAAAAGTAAATTTAGAAGCCTACTTCTGAATCAAGGATTCAAATTCATGACAAATGTTTGACAATTGGAAGAAAAGTGTAAAGAATCTCAGATAGACAGTCTTCAAAGGAATCTAACAAATTGTTTAGACATGATTTCCCTTTCAAAAAACTATACTGACTATTCCTGAATACCTCGAACTTTTCCAGTTGTCTCATTATAACCTCCTAACCCTAATCCAAACACTAATCCTAACCCTAACCCTATCCTAATCTGAACCATACTCCTAACCCTAATCCTGACCGTAATCCTAATCCTAACCCTAATCCTAACCCTACCCTAATTCTAATCCTAATCCTAATTTTAACCATAATCCTAACCCTAACCCTAATCCTTCCCCTAATCCTAACCCTAATCCTAACCCTAACCCTAATCTGAACCCTAATTCTAATCCTAACCCTAACCCTAAACCTATTCCTAACCCTAACCCTAACTCTAACCGTAATCCTAACCCTAACCCTAATCCTATCCCAATCCTAACCCTAGCCCTAATCCAAACCCTAATTCTAACCGTAATCCTAAAACTAATCCTAATCTTAACCCTAATCCTAACCCTCACCCTAATCTAAACTCTCACCCTAATCCTAACTCTAACCTGAACCCTAACCCTAACACTAACCCTAACCCTAACCCATGACAGGCATGAAACTGACTGGCCTAGGGTTTTCTGTTTTCTGTTTTCTGCCTTCTTCCCTTCTTCAAAAGAAGAGTTGTATTTGTCATTTTCTAGTCTGATGGGACCTGACTAGGGTCTATTTTTAAATTTGCAAAGTTTAATGCCAATGCATCTTCTTCCTCATTGGCCACCTTTGCAGTCCTTCTTCCCAAGGATTGGTGAACTCGCAGCTCCATCAGTTTGCTCAGTATTGCTTCCCTGGTGATTATAATTTTACCAGGTACCTCTCTTCCTTCAACCACTGATCTACTGGGATTTGTTTTATATTTGTATTTATTCTTTAGATCACCATTTCCTTATTATTTACTATTAGCACCCTGTTTCCACCCTTGAGAAGACCACATTCCTTTTAACCTACTCTTTTCCTTTACAGATATCCTGGAAACTATCTGTTGGTACAGTCCTAGCTAGCTTTCGTTCATACTCTAATTTATTAGACCTGATTACCTATTTGTCAATCTCTGCAATTCGCTCGATTCTGACCAGTCATTTGACCCACCACACATTTTTGCATAAGTATATGCCTTTTACTTTTGATTGATGTTTACCTGAACTTCTTTAGTTAACCGTAGATAGTGGGTCCTCCCATTGGAATTTTTCTTTGTATTAGGAATGCACTTACTCAGAGTATTGTGAAATTTCTTTTCATATGGCCTGTGATCAGCGGTGCACTGCAAGGATCAGTGCTGGGTACACTACTTTTTGTCATTTTGATTTGGATGTAAATATAGGATATATGGATAATAAGTGGAGAAAGACAGGAAGACTTGGGGACTTGAGGAAGTTAATGATGATATTTTGGGGACAGTCCATATCACAGTTGAGGAGGTGTTGGACATGTTAGAACATGTTGGACGTGTATGAAGGTGGATAAGTCTGATTTTCCTGATCAGATATATCCAAGAACAGTGTAAGAGGCAGGAGGAGAAATTGTAGGGGGCCCTGGTTAATATTTTTATATCATCAGTAGCCATGGGTGAGGTGCCAGCAGACTAGAGGATAGCAAATGTTTATGCCCTTATTCAAGAAGGGCTATAAAGAAAAACCTGGGAACTATAGACCAGTAAGCATTTACCATTGGTGTTAGGCACCAGAATCTTGAGAAGATTCTGAGATAAGATATACATGCATTTGGAAAGACAGGGTTTATTTAGGAGTAGTCAGCATGGCTTTGTGCATGGGAGATAATGCCAATTTGTTGGATTCTTTGGTGATGTGACCAGGAAGGTTGATGAGAGCAGGGCAGTGGACATAGTCTATATGGATTTCAGTAAGGCCTTTGATAAGTTTCCACATGATTGGCTGCACTGGAAGGTTAGATCGCATGGAATGCAGGGGAAGCTGGCAAATTGGATACATGGATGGAAATGTGTTGCTGGAAAAGCGCAGCAGGTCAGGCAGCATCTAGGGAACAGGAGAATCGACGTTTCGGACATTAGCCCTTCTTCAGGAGAAGAATTTATAGCTTTAAATTAAGGGGGGGTAGATATAGGACTGATGTTAGGGGTAGGTTCTTCACTCAGCGAGTCGTTAGTTCATGGAATGCCCTGCCAGTAACAGTGGTGGACTCTCCCTCTTTATGGGCATTTAAGAGGGCATTGGATAGGTATATGGAGGATAGTGGGTTAGTGTAGTTTAGGTGGGCTTGGATCGGCGCAACATCGAGGGCCCAAGGGCCTGTACTGCGCTGTATTCTTTTATGTTCTATGTTCTATGTTCTAATGCCCGAAACGTCGATTCTCCTGTTCCCTAGATGCTGCCTGACCTGCTGCGCTTTTCCAGCAACACATTTCCATCTCTGATCTCCAGCATCTGCAGACCTCACTTTCTCCTCAAATTGGATACATAATTGGCTTGATGGTAGGAAGCAGTGGGTAATAGTGGAAGGATGCTGAAAATGTGTTGCTGGAAATGCGCAGCAGGTCAGGCAGCATCCAAGGAGCAGGAGAATTGACGTTTCGGGCATGAGCCTTTCTTCAGGAGGCTGCCTGACCTGCTGCACTTTTCCAGCAACACATTTTCAGCTTTGATCTCCAGCATCTGCAGTTCTCACTTTCTCCTAATAGTGGAAGAATGTTTGTCGGACTGGAGGCCTGTAACTAGTGGAGTACCTCAGGGGTCGGTGCTGGGCCCATTGCTGTTTGTTATCTATAATCAATGATTTGGATGAGAATGTGCAAGGTATGATTAGTAAGTTTGCAGATGACACTAAAATAGGCGGTATAATGGACAATGAGGAAGGTTATCAGAAATTGCAGCAGGACCTTAATCAGCTGGGGAAATGGGCCAAGTAATGGCAAATGAAGTTTAATATAGATAAGTGTGAGGTCTTGCATTTTGGAAAGTCAAATCAAGGCAAGGGTTTCATGAATGGCATGGCCTTAAGGAGTGTAGTGGAACAGAGGGACCTTGGAGTTCAGGTGCACGGTTCTCTGAAAGTGGAGTCACAGGTAGACAGGGCAGTGAAGGTGGTTTTCGGCACACAGGCCTTCATCAATCAGGGCATTGAGTATTGTCGGAGAATTTAGCCCAATTAATCAGAGATCACAAACACACAAATCAGATTGAGAACTGACAAGGATTTATTTAACAAAGAGCGACATCGTGAAAGAGACATGACTCTGCTGAAACAGTTACTGACAGGCTGTGCAGAAGGAACCATAGCTTCTTCCCTGAATAGAGAATACAGTGGAGTTTTACACCCTTACAACAATGAAGTGTGCGTTATGTGAATGGTGTGAGTTGAATGAAGTGTGAATGGTGTGAGTTGTACAACAAAGACAAATAAAGTTCATTCATTGAAGAGATTTAAGAGTCTGTTGTCTGACAATGAGTTTCTTAATTGACTCAGGAGATTCCAATCCTTGGCTGGAGTAGGTGTTAGTGGGTTTCATCCTGGTATCAATGTGTTCGTATAGTTGAGGGGGAAACAAAGTACCTTTGGTTCCTCCTTTTCTGGGTGCCCTTTGTGAAGGCTTGACTCCTAGTGGGAGCTGGAAACCAGATTCTGGATCAGTGGTGCTGGAAGACAATGTGTTCGTATAGTTGAGGGGGAAACAAAGTACCTTTGGTTCCTCCTTTTCTGGGTGCCCTTTGTGAAGGCTTGACTCCTAGTGGGAGCAACTGTGCCCTAAGGGCTTCGGAGGTGCTGGGCTATTTTGGAGTAGGAGGCTCATTATAAATTAATCTGAAGAAGTATATTCTCTTGGTCTGGGGCTGGATGAGTCATGTGCTGAGGTATGTGTGATGTCTGGGGCAGATGATTTGGCCAGTTTGAGGCATTGTGGGTAGACTTAGTGGCTAAATGCAGACATTTTATCTTGTGTGTTCTGTGACCCTGTTAAGGGGAGGCCTGGACCCATATTTTCTCCCACAGAGTATAGACGTTAGGAAGTTATGTCGCAGTTATACAGGATGTTGGTGAGCCCTCACTTGGAGTATTGTGTTCAGTTTTGGTCACTTTGCTACAGAAAAGATGTTATTAAACTGGACAGAGTGCAGAAGAAATTTATAAGGATGTTGCCAGGACTCAAGGGTCTGAGTTATAGGGAGAGCTTAGACAAGCTAGGACCTTTTTCTTTAGAGCGTAGGAGCTTGAGGGGGGTCTTATAGAAATGTATAAGATTATAAAAGCATGGATGTGGTGAATGAATTCAGTCTTTTTCCCAGGGTTCGGAACCAGAGGGTATCCGTTTAAGGTTAGAGGGGAATAAAATAAATAGGAACCTGAGGTGCAACATTTTTGGTAGAGGGTGGTAGCGGACGTGGTTGAAGCAAGTATGTTAACAATATTTAAAAGATTTAGAAGGATATGGACCAAGTGCAGGGAAATGGGGTTAGCATGGATGGACATTTTGGTCAGCATGGAGTGGTTTCGGCTGAATGGCCTGTCTCCATGCTGTAGGACTCTTATAACTCTATTGTTTGCCGATGACACCAAAATTGGTGATGTGATGGGCAGTGAAGAAAGTTACCTCAGAGTACAATGGGACTTTGATCAAATGGGCCTATGGGCTGAGGAGAGGCAGATGGAGTTTAATCTAGATGAATGTGAGGTGCTTCCTCCAAGTGTTGTTCAACTTGGCGGAGTAATGATTCATCAGCGAGAGAGGATAGTAAATGGTAATCAGCAGGAGGTTTCCTTGTCTATGTTTAACCAGAAGCCATGAGGCTTCATGGAGTCTGGTCTCAATATTGAGGACTTGTAGGGCAACTCCATCCTAACTATATACCATTGTGCCACCTGCTAGGTCTCTCCTGGGACAGGACATATCCAGGGATGAGTTTGGGACATTACCTGTAATGTATGATTCCATGAGTATGAGTACGTCAGTCTGTTGTTGGACTAGTCTGTGAGACAGCTCTCCCAATTTGGGGACAAGCCCTAGATGAGCATCCAAGATGGCGGCAGAGTGGGGCTCCTCAGCTGGGGCTCATCCACTCCATCTGCATTTCTTTTTTTCTCTTTTCTCATTTTTTTTCTTCGTTTTACTTAGCTCTGTGAAGAGCTAGGTCATGATGATAGCAGCAGCATTGATGGTGGCAAGGTAAGCCCAACGTTGATTCATGGTGAGTTTGAATTCCCAGCAGTTTCTGCATCGAGGTGGGCTCAGCGCTGACTCATGGCAGCTAGAGTAGAGATGAATTTGGGTTCCCCCGGCATCTGCATCCAGCACAGTCTCATGAAGGCAGGGCCTGGTGGCATCGGCAGTGGCTCTGTCAGCAAGGTAGCACAGGAGCGGACTCTAGGTAAAAACAAGGACTGCAGATGCTGGAAACCAGATTCTAGACTAGAGCGGTGCTGGAAAAGCACAGCATTTCAGGCAGCATCCGAGGAGCAGGAAAATCGACGTTTTGGGCAAAAGCCCTTCAAGGACTCTAGGCAGATGAGCCAATTTTGGGCCAGCAACATCAGTGGTAGCTGTATTGGCGAGGCCCAGCGAGGACTCATGATGGTGGTAGCAGAGGCAAGATAACACCAGAGAGTGGCCATTCTTGTTTCAGCGACATAGTGAGAGGAACAAGGAGAACTGTAAAGTTGAACTTTATTTATTTTGCTTTTATATGTTTTTGTTTATTTTTCTGTACTTTAAAATGGCGCTGGAAAGCGGCGAAAGTATAACAGCACGATTTGTAGTGATTGTAATGAGGTGGACTTCACAGGTTATGAGTTCCTTAATTGGGGCTGTTAATCTGGTTCAATCAGGGAGCCTTGGCTGACAAATAAAAACAGGAGTGTCAGGGCAGTGGTGGTGGAGTAGCAGTAATGTTACTGAATCAGAATCCCAGGCTAAAGTTCTTCAGGTCATGCGTTCAAATTCCTCTAGAAATGATAATGAAATTTGAGTTCAATATAAAAGAAAGGGTGGCACGGTGGCACAGTGGTTAGCACTGCTGCCTCACAGCGCAAGAGACCCGGGTTCGACTCTGCCTCAGGCGAGTCTCTGCGTGGAGTTTGCACATTCTCCCCGTGTCTGCGTGGGTTTCCTCCGGGTGCTCCGGTTTCCTCCCACAGTCCAAAGATGTGCAGGTCAGGTGAATTGACCATGCTAAATTGCCCGTAGTGTTAGGTGAAGGGGTAAACGTAGGAGTATGGGTCTGGGTGGTATACGCTTCGGCGGGTCGGTGTGGACTTGTTGGGCCGAAGGGCCTGTTTCCACACTGTAAATAATCTAATCTAATCTAATCTAAAGGAGAGTCAGAGGTTCTGTTCACTCTGAGAGCTGTCTCTGAGGGAGTTGGATTGTGTCAAGGACTCTCCACGTGTAAGTAAAGGGTGAGCTGGTGACAGGATACAAACCTCTGTGGAGTTAGTTTACTTTTCACTGTATTTTGTAACAAAATATGCGTGACAATAAATAAATTAAATGAATCAGATGTAAGTAAGGAGGAATTTACAGGGTTGCTAGGGGGGTTTTTGTTGTTGCCTTTTCCAGTGCCTATGTCAATGTTAAGTGATCCATGTGTTTTCATTTCTTTGTTGAGACTTTGTAGCGATTAATACAACTGAGTGGCTTACTCAGCCATTTTAGAAGGCAGCTGAAAATCAACCACATTCCTGAGAGTCTGGAATCACATGTAGGTCAGACTCGGTGAGGAAGGCAGATTTCCTTCTCTAAAGAGCATTAATGTGCCAAACAAATTTTTCCAACAATTAGCAATGGTTTCATAGAGTCATAGAGATGTACAGATTTGATTCTTAATTCCAGATATCCTTTACTGAAATCAAATTCCACTATCAAACGTGGCAGGATTTGAACATTCTACAGCTTGGTAAGGGGCAGAAACATTGTCTTCCACTCGGTTAGTACTGTTGACTATGTATATTAACTTTGGATTAACTTGCTGACTGTTCAAGCATGATGAATTAAACTCTTTTGAAAATAAAATCTCCATCTTAATGTTGACTGCAGCATCGCTGGTAATTATCATATTCTTTTGTTAACCCTGCTTCACAGAATGAGATTTCTAAAAAAGCTTTTATTCTTAAAAGACAGTGATTAGGCAGAACCCTTGAAAACGTCTCACACGCTGTGGATGGGCCACATACCCTGGGACTGAATTCCCCATTTTGCAGAACCCCCAGTCCCTGTAAGAGGGAGTAGGCAGTGTAATGTATGTGGCAAAAACAATGACTGCAGATGCTGGAAACCAGATTCTGGATTAGTGGTACTTGAAGAGCACAGCAGTTCAGGCAGCATCCAAGGAGCAGCGAAATCGATGTTTTGGGCAAAAGCCCTTCATCAGGAAGGCTTTTCCCGAAATGTCAATTTTGCTGCTCCTTGGATGCTGCCTGAACTGCTGTGCTCTTCCAGCACCACTAATCCAGAGTGTAATGTATGTGACCACAGAGTTCGGATTACCCAACCTCTCACAGATTGCAGGCAAAAAGGGAGAATTGAATGGGAGACTCAAAAGCATTTTGCATATCAGGGAGAGGAGGTAGAGCTATGGCTATTGGTTAAATGTATGATTACTTGGTATCTGTGCTGCTGCTGTTTATCCAGGGGGCAGCCAGTTCCCCGTCAAATTGCTGAGAATTAAGATAAATACTGAGATTGAGATGGACAGGGGCGAGCAGGGACTTTGCAGGATGGAGAATTGGAAACTGAAGAGGATTATTTGTTTATGACAGGAAGTAGGGCTGTGAATGCTGTTAGCACCTATATATTGTGTAAGCATAGCCCTGGTGAAGCTGATAGTGGAAATGTCAAGGCTCATTTGGAGTGCTTTATTCCAGAGGATGACGCTTGTTGACATAGATGTGACGTGAAACAGATAGACTGAGTGGAGGTGGAGTGCAGAAAATCAATTGAGTTGCAGCAGCAGGTCGAGGTTAGAGAGCTGCAAATTTCCCATTGCTCTCCTCCCAGCTCATTACTTAATGAGCTGTAATAATGCTTGAAGCAGTGAACTCTCAAAATATCATATTAGGTTCTCTTTATCTGTTTTAAACCAATAGTGCTGGTGAGTCAGACTGCTTAGAAGCCATGCTAAATTTAACCACTGTTTCTGCTGTACCTGACACGCTATGATCGACAGCAACTTCCACATTTTCATTCTCCTTATTCTCTCTGAAAGTCTAGGCTCCCTTCAGAACAAGATGTGGCCTTTTGGTCCTTCAATCTTGTTTGTTTGTAATTAGATACTTACAGATATGTATTTAATCTATTTAGACACCTTGGTTGAATTCCACTCAATCCACATGATACGTTCTGCAAGGCCAATGGCATACAGAGCCCAGAAGACAAACTCTAAACACATACTGTGTGACTGTGCTGGGGGCACTCGATTGGCACAGTGTAGAGGCAGATTTACTTTGTACCTAACCCCATGCTGTCTCTGTTCTGGGAGTGTTTGACGGTAATAGTGAAGAGAGAGATTTACTCTGTATCCAACTACATGGTATCCCTATCCTGGGAATGTTTGATGGGGACAACGTAGAGGGAGATTTACCCTGCATCCAATTACAAGCTATCCCTGTCCTTGGAGTGTTTGATGGGGACAGTGTAAAGAGAGCTTTATTTTCAATTTAAAAGAGTAGAGGGGAGATTTAATTTCAGTTTAAAAGAATAGAAGGAACCTCACTCAGTAACTCTTTCCCTGCCCCACTACTTCCCTCCCTGTTGTTGCTGACTATACACTGATGTAGCTTTGCAAATTTCACTGTCACTGCTGGTAGGTGGAGCTGTCACTTGACTCTTATGTATGAGCCTCAGGGGTGACCTTGCACTGCCACTTTGCCACTTCTGTTTCCTAAAAGTGGTGAGCTTTTAGTTAATTTTAAAAATCTGATGAGTATTTTTTTCTGCTGCATTTTCTCTCAGGCCTGGTTAACCGAAGTACACGAATATGCACAACAGGACGTGGTCATCATGTTGCTAGGTAACAAGGTGGGTACTAATTTGAATGTCATTTATTATTACCTCATAGAATCATAGAATCCTTACAGTGTGGAAACATGACAGTTTTAGCAAATTGTTGCATAAGTGAAACACTGACTTGCTTTCGTCATTTCCAGTTTTGCAAAGGTTTAGTTCTGTAGAAAGGTGTCATGATTGGGCCATGAAAAGCAGTGAAGAACATGGGTGCTGCAATTCACCTCAATGCCATTTGGCTGAAGAGGAGGACATCAGTGAGTGATCCTGACAGCTTTGAGATTTAGACTGGAAGTAGATGAGATGCTTGGAATGGGCTGTCCCTTGGGTAAACAGTCTAAGACACTTTCATAGAGAGATAAGTTGAATAAGGAACTGTTAGCATCCAGGGAATGGCACTGCATCATCTTCGGCCAGCATGGGTGGAAAAAGATCAGCCTGGATTAATATACATCAGAAATAACTGGGTGACAGGAGAGTGAAGAGAAACCCTTACACAATGTCATTACAGTGGAAGAGGAGAATGGCCCATTGGCTAGTGGTATCATAAATCAGGACAGAGTATGGTCTGGGCTTTGCCCCCCCCCGGAGCTGAGTGGATAAAGGGTGGAACTAAAAAAAGCATTGCAGGTCAAGCAGCATCAGAGGAGGGGGGGAGTCGACGTTTCAGCTCAGAACTTTTCAACAGAATGATCAGACCTGATCCGACCTAAACATCGACTCCCCCCCTCCTCTGAGGCTGTTTGATCTGCTGAGACTTTTTCCAGCTCCACCCTTTATCCATTCTGATCTCCAGCATCTGCGGTTCTCATGATCTCCACCCCCCAAATTTGAGGCTTGTTCTCTAAAGTCTTCACCACCTTATTATTGTATTCTAACAATTCTTTTAGATGTTAAGGTGTACTTCAAAGAATCTTACACAACATCCAATCCTTCCGCCCATTTGAATTCTGTCTGTTATATTATTATGCCCACAATCTCTCATTCATAATATCTGTTCCTCATCTCCACTCATCCAAGACACAGTGTTTATCATTAAATAATTTGACACATTCCCAGTGACTGGGAATAATGTGATTCATAATGGAGATGCAATGGGAGGATTTATATTATCTATTTAGAATAAATATAATGCACATAAACTGCTTTTTTCCCACATGTATGCTCCTTTATCTCCATCCAGAAAGTATTTTTTGACCCTCGGTCCTCTTCACTGTCCTTATACTTGCTCTGATATGGTGTAGCTGTTATTCATACTTGACCATGACCATCCCTTGACCAATAGCTAGCTCTTGACCGTCACATCTTTTGACCACCCTCTATTGACCATCACTGTGTCTTGACCATCACTATTCCTTGACCATCACCATTTTTTGATCATCATATAGCTCCTTGAGCTTACCCATTTGAATCGTCAATTATGTCACATATACATCTCCACTTGAAATACACTACATTCATCCAGATTGCTCTGTTTTCTCATTGCAGGCTGACATAACCAGTGAGAGAGCCATCAAGAGAGAAGAAGGCGAGAAATTGGCCAGGGTAAGCTGAACACGCTCGTATCAGTGAAATGCAGTTCAGACATATACAGTAGCCACTCTGCGCAATGTGAAATCGACAAGTTTTAGTTGTCTCAAAGGGTAGCACCTCCTACATCTGAGTCAGGAGGTTGGGGGTTCAATTCCTACTCCAGAACCTAGTCACCTAAATCACTACAGTGCAGTTTGGGAAAATGCAACACAGTCGACTGCATTGTAGCCTGACCTGTGCTCTTCAAGGTGCAAAGACCCCTTGGTATTATGTGAGGAAGTGGTTTCTTCAGTGTCCTTCCAAGCATCTAAGCCTTAAGTATCACCATTAATAAGATATTAATACATTGGTGTTTATGGTGCCTTGCTACATCGAGTTTAGCTATCACATATTTTACATCACAATAGTGACTCCACTTCCACAGATTTTTATTGGCTTTAAGGAGATTTGGGATGTCTGAGGAAGTGAAGGATGCTTAGTAATACTTTAGTTGTCTCCTCAAATCCCAATGGGTTCACCTTTCGAACCCACATATGTACCTTGCCATGTGTGCCATGATGGGTAAGGTTACCGGCTGCCATTGTAAAATCAGCTCCTGGATCTAAGCTCATCTTTCATTATCAGAGAGTGTGGTGCTGGAAAAGCACAGCTGATCAGGCAGCATTCGAGGAGCAGGAGAATCGATGTTTCGAGCATAAGCTCTTCATCAGGAACATGCTCGAAACATCAACTCTCCTGCTCCTTGGATGCTGCCTGACCAGCTGTGCTTTTCCAGCACCACACTCTTTGCCTCTGATCTCCAGCATCTGCAGTCCTCACTTTCTCCCTCACAGTACATTATGCTGATTGTCATATGTCATAAGAGATATTGGCACCACTGTGTGACACACTGTGACAGTCTGTGTAGGATGTGTAAGATGTTCATAACATATCCAATCTCTTATCCTATACTAATAATATGCCTGTTTCTTATCCACAGGAATATGGAGTTCCTTTCATAGAGACCAGTGCCAAAACTGGTATCAATGTTGAGCTGGCATTTCTGGCTGTGGCTAAGTAAGTTTGAATTTGATGTTGGAATATGGGCTATCAGAACTGCTCAGAGCAAGTCAATAAGGGACAGTAAAGACCAGCTAGTTGACAGCCAGATAATCCAATAGTTTTTGTGTTCATTGAACATTGCAGAACAAGGTTACAACAGGAAGAGAGGGGAGAGGTTACTGCGCCTTTGGCAATGATCTTTGCGTCCTCACTATCCACAGGAGTGGTGCCAGATGATTGGAGGGTGACAGTTGTTATTCCCTTGTTCAAAAAAGGGAATAGGAATAATCCTGGGATCTGTCTTACATCTGTGGTGGGCAACTTATTAGAGAGGATTCTGAGAGACAGGATTTATGATTACTTGGAAAACCATAGTTTAATTAGAAATAATCAGCATGGCTTTATGAGGGGGCAGGTCATGCCTCACAAACCTTATTGAATTCTTTGAAGATGTGACAAAACATGTTGGTAGAGCAGTAGGTGTGGTGTACATGGATTTTAGTAAGGTGTTTGATAAGGTTCCCCACAGTAGAGTCATTCAGAAAGTAAGAAGGCATTGGTTACAGGGAAATCTGGCTGTCTGGATACAGAATTGGCTGGCCCATAGAAGACAGAGGATGGTGGTAGATAGGAAGTATTCAGCCTGGAGCTCGGTGACCAGTGCTGTTCCACAGGGATTGGTTCTGGGACCTCTGCTTGTTGTGATTTTTATAAATGACTTGGATGAGGAAGTGGAAGGGTGGGTTAGTAAGTTTTCCAATCACACAGAATTTGGTGGAGTGGTATCTAGTGTTGAAGGGCTGGTGTAGGTTGCAACAGGACATTGATAGGATGCAGAACTGGGCTAAGAAGTGGCAGATGGAGTTCAACCTGGAAAAGTGTGAAGTGATTCATTTTGGAAGGTTGAATTTAATGCAGAATACAGGGTTAAAGGCAGGATTCTCAGCAGTGTGGAGGAACAGAGGGGTCTTGGAGTACATGTCCAGAGATCCCTCAAAGTTGCCACCCAAGTTGATTGAGTTTTCAAGAGGGCATATGGTGTGTTGGCTTTCACTAGGAGGGGGATTGAAGTTTAAGAGCTGCAAGATTATGCTGCAGCTCTGTAGAGCCCTGAATAGACCACACTTGGAATATTGTGTTCAGTTCTGGTTGCTTCATTATAGGAAAGATGTGGAAACTTTAAAGAGGATGTAGAGAAGATTCACCAGGATGCTGCGTGGACTGGAGGGAATGTCCTATGAAGAAAGGGAGTTAGGTTTTTCTCATGGGAGTGAAGAAAGATAGAAGTGACTTGATAGAAGTGTAACAAGATGATGGGAGGCGTAGATAGAGTGGATAGCCAGAGACTTTTTCCCAAGGTGGAAATGGCTATCACCAAGAGGCATAATTTTAAGGTGATTCAAGGAAGGTTTAGGGGAGATGTCAGAGGTCAGTTCTTTCCACAGAGAGTGGTGGGTGTGTGGAATGCACTGCCAGCGGTGATAGTCGAGTCAGATACATCAAGGAAGATAGTACAATAAAGGGTATGTAAGTTAGTTTGACCTTGGAATGGGTCAAAGGTTTGACACAACTTTGAGGCCCAAAGGGGCTGTACTGTGCTGTAGTGTTCTATATTCTTAATGTGGACAGGATATGGCACCATTCCAATACCTGGTTCTATCAGGCTCTTTTCCATGGTCTGGATTCTCCGTGGGTTAATGGGCTGGGAAAGGATGGATTTGAAGAGGGTATGGGACAGATACAGGCCGGTCAGATTCCCACAGCTGGATGGGATGTAGGGTTGGGGAGGGGTGTCAATAAACAGACTGCAGTAATAATGCATGTTCTCTCTCTCATCCCAGGGAGCTGAAACACAGATCTGTCAATCAACCCAACGAACCCAAATTCCGAATCGATGAGTACATCGAATCTCAGCGGGAAAAATCCAGCTGTTGTGGCTTTGAATAAGGGGCTGTTCTGACTGGAGGACTCAGGGCTCAGAGTAGCAATCGGCTTAATTGATTGGCTCTGAAAGATCAGTGAAACATGCACTATTTGTATATTGGAAATCATGCTCAGCAGTGTATCCGTCCTGTAGCCATCCTGTGCAAACCCCATATCCATCTTATACCCACCCTGTATCCATCCTTTCCCAGCCTGTACCTGTTGGTAGTACTTAGTACCCTTCTGTAACCATCCTATACCCATCCTTTACCTGTCCTGTAACCGTTCTATACCTGTCCTGTAACCATCCTATACCCATCCTTTACCTGTCCTGTAACCATTCTATACCCGTCCTGTAACCATCCTATACCTGTCCTGTAACCATCCTATACCCATCCTTTACCTGTCCTGTAACCATTCTGTACCTGTCCTGTAACCATTCTATACCTGTCCTGTAACCATCCTATACCCATCCTTTACCTGTCCTGTAACCATTCTATACCTGTCCTGTAACCATCCTATACCCGTCCTGTAACCATCCTATACCCATCCTTTACCCGACCTGTAACCGTCCTATACGCATCCTTTACCTGTTGTGTAAACATCTTGTACCCATCCTATATCTGTCCTGTAACCATTCTGTACCCATCCTTTACCTGTCCTGTAACCATCCTATACTCATCCTGTGCAAACCCATATCCATCTTATATCCACCCTGTACCCATCCTTTCCCAGCCTGTACCTGTTAGTAGTGCATAATACCCTTCCGTAACCATCTTGTACCCATTCCATACCATCCTGTACCTGTCTCATACCTATCCCTCCATCCCACATTTGTGCCTAGTCCTGCATCTATCCATGCCTATTTCATATTGGTCCTATTTTACATGTCTAAATTATCCGTACCCATTCTATACCAGTCCCACCCTGTGCCCATACCTATCCAATACTCTTTTCCATCCTGTCGACATCACATACCCATATTTGTGCCACGCTCTTTGATGACTACTCCTGTCCCATAATTATATCTATACTATTCCTCTACGACATTCCATACCCAAATCCTATATCTATCCCCGGTTGATATGCTTTCTGTGCCTGTCCATTCTGTACCTGTACCATGTGATATGACATCCACAACACAAAACAGTTTCTCTGTTAGTGGGACATCTGCAATTCCCCTGGGATTCTAAGAGACTCTGAATCCAGGAAACTCTCTAGTATGCTGATTGGACAGCTTGCTGGAGATAAGCAGGATCCACAGGTTTGTCCTGCAGTGGAAATTGTTATGACAGACTTCTCTTGAATGGTTCTTGGTATTTTATCCCCTTCTGATATCACCTCAATTCAGGTAAGCAGTTGGATGCAGCTCATACCTCTTGTCTGCACAGTTACCAGCTCCGTAATAGGCAAACTACTGACCATGATGTCTCAAAACCAGCCTCTATTACTCTACCACCTCCTAGCCTCACCACTTCCACATTAACCCACCCACTGTGCTACCAAGGAGCCCACTACATGGAGCCTAAGGGCACTTGGAACAGACCAGCAGGTACCCAGTGATTCCATGGGTATCAGGTGCCCTCTCACTGACCCTGCAGGTCTGAGGGGGAGGTTGCTGTCAGCTCAAAGTCCAATCCAGTCCCTGACTTTACTCAGCTCTCTCTCCAACCCCTCGCCCGACTGCTCCTCTGACCCATTACCTTCCTCTAGAGTTGTCTACAACTGAAGCCTTGGAGTTTCACCAAATTATTGGGGGAAGGACCCTTATCGCATGAACTGGATGGTCCAGCTGGAGAGATCCAATGACGATAGTTTGTAATCCATACTTGACAGTGCCCCTCACGATGGATCTCCAGCCTTGAGAGGAAAGCAGTGTGGATTGATTGGCATCAAGGGATAGGAAATATTAGTATTTGGGGAGATGATAAGCCATAATCTAATTAAAAGGTGCAGCAAGCTGGAAGGACTGAATGGCTTACGCCTGATCCTTCCTATGTTCATGTTCATCTGAATGATACTGGGTCTCAAAAAGTTACATTATGTCTGTTTTGGACTAGCCATATAATCCCCTGAATGCAGCAGACAGAATTATCAGTGATCTTATCAAGATGTTTAAAGAATTAAAACAATAGATGGAGAGAAACTGTTTCTTCTTTCTTGGGGTGATTCCAGAACAAGGGAGGACAATCTTCAGATTTGAGTCAGCTCGGTCAGGGATGATGGCAGGAAGCATTCCTTCACACAGAGGGGAGGTGGAAATCTGAAACCCACTCTCCCAAAACGCTATGGAGGCTGGAGACAGGGGCAGGGCTCAACCGAAAACTTCAAACTGGGAATGATTTTTGTGAGGCAAGGTCAAAGTGGTATTAAGCTTTAGATCAGCCATCACAGACTTGAGGGGCTGAATGGATTCCTTCTGTTCCCATGCAGCATGAAAGTCCAGTCTTCACCTGCTGCCCACCTCTCCTTCCTCACAGACAGCACTGGCCACTGGGTACCAAACTGTGTGGATGTGGAGCAGCTTAATTCAGAGACTTTCCCTTTGCCCCTGTTTGTGTGGAATGTAGACTGATGTGTACTGACCACTGTACAATGTAACCCTTCCCATCTCCAACTCTCTTCCCAACTACCATTCCATCCCCATGTTCAGTGTTTATGAAAGCTGTGCAGAGACCATGATGTACTGTGCAAACCATGGCCAACAGACAGTCCACATGCCATCTTTCTGTGCCCTCCTGTAATGCCATGTTATTTTCTTTAAGCATGATTTTAAATACAGTCACATTTGTTTCCTTCTGGATGGCGGGGGAGGTGCAGGTCAGCTGATAAGACATTTTATACATATCTCCAATTGCAGCTTTTTAATCTTGAGATGAAATTGTACATAAAAAACATGTTTGCTTTGTACTGGATAATGAGATTACTGTTCTGATGTATTATTTGTTTTAGTGGAAGCTTCCTCAGTTGTGTAGCTTTTGAAAAAATTAATTGTGCCTATGATAGAAATTGATGTATTAAGAGTTTCCAGGCAAGTGTCCTTTGACTTATTTATGCCAAAAATGGAGGTGTCCCTCATATGAGCAATGTTAGCCCATCCTTGGCAGCTCCCCAGTGTCACAGAAGAGTCCGACTCTATGACGTGGTTTGTCAGCCTTTCTTTACCCTTCCCCCACCAATCATTCTTCTGCTATTTGAGCCTTCAATCGTGCCAAACTCACACCTAACTCCTGATGTCAGGGGTCCTCTGAAGGAGCTTAGGGGTCCTCTGAAGGAGCTTCATGTCATTCTGTCACTCCTGTCCTGGTCCACAGCTAAGTTTGAGTTCTGATAGTTCACCCATGAAGAGAACTACTTCAAGTGATCGAGGTCTGGAAACCAGAGAACACAGATTCAAAGTATTGACAAAAGACTAGAGAAGAGACAAGAATTTCTCTTTTATGCAGTGACTCACAATGATCTGGAATAAACTGTGTAAAAGGATTGTGAAAGCAGATTCAGAAATTGCATTGAAAAATGGATGAGTGCTTGATGGGGAAATGTGTGATCGGTTTTTGGGAAACAACAAAAGAGGAGACTAACGAAATCATTCTTTCAGAGAGCCAGGATGGGCACAATGATCCGAATATCATCCTGTGCTTTTTGACTCAAAAGACCTAAACTGGGGAGCAGTAGTTAGCCAACACTCATCTTGTGGTGTAGCAGTAACAGTACGTTTGTCAGGAAACACTGGCTGAGAGAAAATAGCCACAGTGTGAGATTCTGAGAAAGACTGAGTTAAGGGAGTACCCAGTGGGATGACACTCTGTCCCTACCTTAGTTGGTCTGCTTCTAAATCCTCTCAATAAATAATTTACCACCTCCAGATTGGACCATTCCAAAGATTCACAATCCTGTCTTCAATCTTGTTTCCTGTTTGACAAATTTATTCAAGATTTTCGAGGATATAACTCATAAAGGTGAGCCAGTAGGTGAGGTTGGATATCCAAACATCACTCAAAGAACAAAAAACATTTACAGCCCAGGAACAGGCCCTTTGACCCTCCAAGCCTGAGCCGATCCAAATGTACTGTCTAAACCTGTCGGTCAATTCCTAAGCATCTGTATCCCTCTGCTCCTCACCTACTCATGCATCTGTCCAGACTCATCTTAAATGAATCTACCGTGCCTGCCTCTACCACCTCTGCTGGTTCCAAGCATAAGTTTAATACAGATCAGGACAAATGGAGTTGGAGTAAGATATTCACATTGATAGGGGAAAGATTAATATTCAGGAAGCAGAGCATAAGCACAAATGAAGCATTTTCAAATTGCTGCACAAAGATCTACGTTCAGGTACCCAGTTATTTATAATCCAGGTTAAAGGCTCAGAGACACTAATGTTTATGGATGATATCAATCAAGGAAGAAATGTAAATTGTGAGGAGATCACAAAAAGAGATATAGGCAACAAGATGGGAGAGAGAGGATGAAGTGAGGAAGTATGAAATTTTTTTAAAAATTCACAAAACTGATTAATGTGAAGATCAGAGAGATTTGTCTTTTTTTTAAAGACAAACACCCAAGTGGCCAGTGACAAGCACTGCCCTTCGCATCAAAGGGCAATGCTGTGTGAAGGCTCCTGTTTATTTTATATTTTTTTTCTTCTTTTTCTTTTTTTCCCTAATTAATCCCCACACTAGCGCCTAACTGCGGTAGTGCTTATTTTTCCCCAGCAACCATGGTGTGTGTGTGCAGGTGTGAGACACAGTGAGAGACACAAGGTGTACTATTCTTTATTCAATTTCCACCACCAGGAAGAAAGGAAAACACCTGAGTGGCCAGTGACAAGCACTGCCCTTCACATCAAAGGGCAATGCTGTGTGATCAAACAGTGAAGGAGAGGGTAGGGATTAAATCAAAATAGAGTTGGAGTGGGAAATAATGCACTCCACTCCCTGCGGCGCCCACCTCTCCCTGAACAACTCCAGGGTGTTGGTCGACACCGCGAGCTCCTTCTCCGACACCCGGGAGGCTCTAACGTAACCGCGGAAGAGGGGCAGGCAGTCGGCTCTAACGACCCCCTCCGCGGCCCGCTGCCTGGACCTGTTTATGGCCAGTTTGGCCAGGCCCAGGAGCAGACCCACGAGGAGGTCTTCAGACCTGCCCTCCCTCCTCCGTACCGAGTGCCCAAAGATCAGGAGCATGGGATTGAAGTGCAACCAAAAGCAGAGGAGGAGGTTTTTCAGAAAATCAAAAAGGGAGTGCAAATGTCCACACCCAATATACACGTGGTCCACGGACTCCACAGCGCCACAGAACAAGCAGTTGGGCTGGGAGTCTGCTGTATGCAGCACCCTCCACCCCAGATCCCTGAGAGAAAGGGGGAGGACTCCCGCGTAGAGAGCCCTCCACTGGGGATCCCCACCGCCCGGTGGCAAATGGGCACGCCAAGGCATGTCCGGACGGTGGAAGAGAGATTTGTGTGTGCTCCTGCAAGAAATGTAATAGGTTAGCTGACAAATTTAAAAAATATTCTGCTTTTCTGATCTGATGACCACAGTCAATGATTTCACACTTCCTCACTTCATCCTATCTCTGTCATCTTGTTGCCTATTTATTTAACCTATTTGGTATCTCTTTGTGACCCCCACACAACTTACATTTCTTCCTTGATTGATATCATCAATAAACATTACTGTCTGTCTGAGCCATTAACCTGGATTATAAATAGCTGGGTACCTGAGCATTGATCCTTGTGCCTGCAACTTGAAAATGCCCCATTTATGCTCACACTCACCTTCCTATCTATTAACCTAATCCCTATCCATATGAATATAGAACATAGAACAATACAGCACAGTACAGGTCCTTTGGCCACCATGTTGTGCCAAGCATTTATCTCAATCTAAGATCAACCTAACCTACACATCCCTCAATTTACTGCTGTCCATGTGCTGGTCCAGCAGTCGCTTAAATGTTCCTAATATCTCTACCACTGCTGGCAGTGCATTCCACGCAGCCACTCTCTGTGTAAAGGACCAACTTCTGACATCGCCCCTCTACCTTCCTCCGATCAGCTTAAATTATGAACCCTCGTGACAGCCATTTCTGCCCTGGGGAAAGTCTCTCGCTATCCAATCTATCTATGCCTCTCATTACCTTGTACACCTCTTCCTGCTTCTCTCCAGTGTGAAAAGTCCTAGCTCCCTCAACCTTTTTTCATAAGACAAGCCCTCCAATCCAGGCAGCAACCTGGTAAATCTTCTCTGCACCTCTCTAAAGCTTCCTCTGAGGTGTCCAGAACTTGACAGAATATTCCAAGTGTGGTATAACCACGGTTTTGTAGAGCTGCAGCAAAACCTCATGGCTCTTAAAATCAATTCCCCTGTTAATGAAAGCCAAGACACTATATGTCTTCTTAACCGCCCTATCAAGTTGCCTGGCAACTTTGATGGATCTATGTATATGGACACCAAAATTCCACTGTTCTTCCACACTGCCAAGAATCCTGTCATTAACCCTGTATTCAGCATTCAAATTCAACTTTCCAAAATGAATCAATTCGCATTTATCCATGTTGAACTCCATCTGCCACTTCTCAGCCCAGCTCTGCATCCTGTCAATGTATTGTTGTAGCTTGCAACAGCCCTCAACACTATCTATAACACCCCTGACCTTTGTGTCATCGGCAAACTTACTAACCCACCCTTCCACTTCTTCATCCAAGTCATTTATAAAAACTACAAAGAGCACAGGCCCAAGAACAGATCCCTGCGGGACACCACTGGTCAGCGACTTTCCATCCACTGTCTTCTTTCCGCCAGCCAATTCCGTATCCAGCCAAATTTCCCTGTATCCCACACCTCCTAACTTTCTGAATGAGCCTGCCACGGAGAACCTTATCAAATGGCTTACTGAAATCCATATACACCACACCCACTTCGTAGCCCAACATGTTACCCCCAACTCCATGAGCCCTAATGTGTATTAACCTTTTGTATGGCAGCTTTATTCAATGACATTTGAATGTCCAAATACAGCATACTGTATCGCCTGGCTCTCCTTTATCTACCTTCATTGTAGAGGCATTAGACTATTTAAGAATAAAGGACACTTGTTAGAAAGTGGATTTAAAGCCCAAGGTCAGCCTTGATCAGATCAAATAGTGGAGCAGGATCAATTGGCTCCTTATGTTCATCCTTTGCCGTCCTGAAATCAGCCAAAAGCCTGCTGCCTATATTACTATTTGTATCAAGTTGTGTTCCACCACTATACTCGCTGACCACGAGGAATCTGCCTCAATTTTAATATTTTCAATCCTTCTCTTATCTCTTCCAACTCTGCAAGCTTCCAAGATCTCTGTGCTCATCCAATTCTAGGCTTCAAACTGCACCCAGTGACCATTCCTTCAGCAGCCTGGGCCCCAGGCTCGACTTTCCTCCCAAAACCTCTCCGGCTGTTTATTCCTGTCAGCCGCTCCTTATAACTTAACTCTCAGGCCAACCCTTTGATCATTTCTCTTAATGCTTCTTTAGGACCAATGATGTCAAATTTTATCCGATGATGCTCTGTAAAACACTGTGCACTATGTTACAATGTTAAAGATGATATTCCAACTCAAGAATTCTCAGAGTGAAGGGAGGAGGGACTGAGTGGGGGATGGTCTGTGTAACATCAGGAATGCTCAGAGAATCACTAAGTGAAGGGTTCAATACACAAAAGGTCATGTCAAAGTGACTAATTGAGGGAAGCGATGAAATGAATGATCCAGTCAGAAAAATCTAAGACATTCAACAAGGAAGCAGAAGAAATTTGAGACAGGAAAGCTAGATGTTTAATAAATTATAGTGAATAACAATGGTGACTAAATTAACTGAATTACTATGCCTGTGTTTATACAACAATATAAAGGAAACATCACTCCATATCTAACTCGGTGCAGTATCTGTCCTGGGAGTACTTGACAGGATCAATGTCAAGCTTTACTTTTGGTTTAAAACAGTACAGAAAGATTTTCATTTTAAAAGAGGTTGCTTTACACATTATCAAACCCATGCTGTCCTTGTCTTGGGAGTGTTTCATGATGACAGTGTACAGGTAGCTTTACTGTGTACCTGTCCGGGGATTGTTTGATGGAGACAGAGGATCGGTGCTGAAGGGAGCACTCCAAGATCCCATTGCACTGCATTGAACAAGAGGCCAGGAATTGTCTCTCGTGTTAGCTCCAACATTTATCCTCAGTGACATCACTAAAACACACAGATTAACTGCTGAACTGGAGTTTGTGGGATCTTGCTGTTTCCACTAATTAACTGAATTTCAACAGGAATGACGTGCTTTCTATAGAGAAAGCTGCAACTTTGAGAAATAGCTGATTGGTACAGAACCATTTGGAAAGTTCTTCAAGGTGGGATCAGCCATGAGCCTTGAACTGTGGGCTCTCGTTTGTAGTAGATTAACCAACGTTTACTTTAACATAAACCAGCTCAGAACCACTGCTTGATTCTTGGCATGCTCATCTAAGTGATACAGGAATGTGCATTGCAGAGTTCGCACAACATGGGCTTTGAGAGAATTGGATTACCCAAATGGAGAGTCGAGCACTGTATTGTGTTAGGGATGTCTGCGAGATGCTTCTAAGCAAAGCTGAGGCTTCCCTTCCATCTTCCTCCCCCACACGAGAAGGGGCTGTGCAACCACATAAGGCACACCAGCCTAACCGTTAACCATGTGTGGATGGCACAGTGCCAAGCTGCCCAGGTGCCAGCAATGTCAGAGCCAGCACAGCATCCCCCAGCCCAGAGCTGCCTGCCATTGCCCATTCCTTACAAGAGCTTGTTTGCATTTCTATTCCAGCACTTCCTCTCTCCTATAACTGTCTCTCGCTGATCTTTACTGTTTGTGATTTTGCGGCCTCTATCCTGTTTGACAACAGCACAGCTGAGCAAGGAACAGGTCCAGCTGTCAGATAGTCCTGAACAGTCCAGCCTCAATTCTGATAGCCAATCTCAAACTGGGCACTTCACGATGACGAGGGTATGGTTGGTTTGGAGATTAAACCAAGATGCCAAACCCTCTCTGACTGGGATTGTATGGGTTCTCACAGGACAAGTGCAGGAATGCAATGCCCACATCTGCGAGAGTCTTGTCGTAGGTCACCCTCAGTGGTCCAGGTGAGTGAAGTATCAGAGACAGGGGACTGACTATGGACCAAGAACAGCCCAGAAACCAGAGTCACTGGAAGGCCAGGGAGTAGATTATGAACTTCTTCATGAGAGAGAGGCACAGGGGACTACAGAGGGAGAGGAGAGAGACAGACAGAGATGGGGTGGAGAGATAAGTTGACAGAGAGATGGATAGGGCAGAGAGAGATAAAAAGAAATGGGGTAACGAGAGACAAATGAGGTGGAAAGACAGAGTGAGAGAGAGTGGTTCCAGAGAGAGAAGTGCACGTGTAAGAGCTGCTGCTCAGAGTGAGTTGAATTCTAGAAGTAATGAGAAAGACAGGCAGAACATCGCACATTATCAACCACTCACCATCCAGCCTGAGTTGAGGAAATGCATTGTGAATGTGGAGAACTAGCGCCACCTCTGGTCAGCAACTGTGTGAACACAGCAAGGCTCAGAACTGATCGAGTTGAGGTGTTCATGAGAATTCAACAGGATCGAGAGAGAGGAGCCATTCTCTCTGATGGGGAGGGCAGGACCAGAACAGGGGGCAGAATTCTTCTAACTGGAGCCAGGCTCTTCAGGGTTGATGTCAGGAGACACCTCCAAGCTGAAACTTCCAAAAGAGCTTTCAACTGAAATAATTCAAGTCAGCAACTAACAGATGTTTCTAACATAAGGAACCGAAGTAAGAAGAAGATGATCTCAAGATATTGATCCACCATAATCAATTGGAATGGGCTGGCATATTGAAAGGCTGAATAGTCTCCCCCTTTCCCTCAGATTGGGTTTTAATCTCCTGATAATTTAATGAAGAATTCAGCCAAGTCTCAAAATCAAATGGGCCCCTTTATTGTGACAAAACTCCTCAAAACCAATCAACTGTGACAAACAAAGCAGCTCCAGTATCAGCAGCCAAGTTGGAAGTCACCTCAGCCTGGGGAGCAGGCAGCCAATCACTACCCTCTGTCTACACTGCACCAGTCAATGCCACTCACATGCCAATCCTGGCCAGAAACCAGCAACTGGAGTGAGGGCACAATGGGGAGGTGGAGGTATGCTGGAGAAAGATTTTCAAAGTCAGTGGGAGGGTGAGACTGTAGAACTTTCAATACGTTGCCCCAGCATCTCATTATTATAAACATAAGCAATGTGTGATTGCCCCCACTCACCATTAACCCCTGCCACCACTAATCCCCCACCCCCATCAACCCTCTCAGAGTTGGGAGTGTGGAAATGGGGTTAGCGTGGGTGGACATTTTTGTTGGCTTGGCCAGTTTGGCCTAAAGGGCCTGTCTCCGTGGGATCTCTCATTCAGTATCGCGCTCTCACAGGTTCACCAGTTGCTACACTCACAGTGTAAAGGAAGCAGTACAGCAGGCACTGATGTTGGCACTGCACCACTACAGAAGCCCACAGTCACAGTCAAAGTAGGGAAACATGAGTCACATCTGCTTTCAAGAGATAGCTGTATTAAAATTTATAAAAATTTATCTTTGGGCATCAGCATAGATGGGGCAGACTGGCATCAACCACCTACTCCAAGTCCTGCCCAATGACTGGCTCCCGTATTTTCAGAAGTCTATGCTATCAAGAAGAGTTTGTGACTAAGCAATTGGGAACTTGAACCATCAGGGCCCTCAGCTGGTCGATCTCACATACATCAATCACCTTTAAAAAAATCATCGCCAGATTTCAATTAGCACAAAAAGCTCAGCTCCACCTTAGACCCCATTCTCCCCTTTCTCTCTCTTGTGCTGTCAGTCTGCCACCTCGCTGTAGTAATATTTATGAGCATTCTCGGACATCCTCCAGCCACCGGCACGGAACTCGATAATCTCCAGCAGCAGCAGGCGGGACAGTGAGGAGGGCTGGTGCTGCAGCAGGAAACCATCTCGAAGCTGGCAGAAGAGATCATCCATCCGCTGGGTGTTCATCCTCTGGAGCTGTTCCCCAATTCGATGGAGCTGCAGCACAAGGCAGTCCACCTAGAGAGAGGGAGAGCCAGGGACCACGATTATCAAACCACCCACGCAGAGAGAAAGCAGGCACAAAGCTTCACTATAGCAAATACTTCTAAAAGAAACAAAAGGAAACAAAGTGCCATGTACTTTAGGCTTGACAGGCAAACAAAATCTAAAAGATGTAAATTAAGAACAGGAGAAAGAAATAAAGTTGTTATTAAAAAAAATTAGAGCAGGACAGGTTAAATGTTGCGGAATGATTAAATGTTCCTTACATAAAGCACCAACTTTACCATTGAATTTAAAGCCATAACACTGAATGTTTACAGGAGTTAAATATCGTTCTTAGAGCTAAAGGGATCAGAGAGAATGGGGAGGAAGGCACTGAGTTGGACGATCATCCACAATCAGGTTAAATGGTGGACCAGGCTCAAAGGGCCTCCTCCCAATTATATTTTCTATGTTTCCTTGTGTAAGAAACTAATTGAATTAATTGTGGTCATAAATTTCAGAATATCATAGCAGTTGGACTTAAGATGAAATAATTTCAATGATTTTATAAAGTGTATGTAATAACACAGTAGCAGGCAGTGAGACATTTTTGGATGGAATTAGGAAACAGAATAGGATTTAAAGTTGTACTGGGAACTATGTTTGGACACTTTGTGTATCAACTGTGAAGTGATAGATTGTATAAATACTAAGATACTGGATGAGTGAATAGCCAGGGAATTCCACTGATTCAATCAATAACACACCGACCTAGTCCTAATATACCAGCCACTGCAGCGGACAGCTGGAACTGACAACCGGAAGCGGCAGATTCAAACCACTATAAATGCCGGAGGAAAGATCACAGAAGCACTTCACAGGAGGCTCCCAAGCACTGAGGATGTCACCTAGACAGGGGACGAAACGTCTGCAACACAAATTCCCAGCTCGGCGAACAGAACCACAACAACGAGCACCCGAGCTACAAATCTTCTCACAAAATTTGATCAGCCAAGGATTCTTAGAGATAAGAGACAACATAAGACAAAAAAAAAAGCAAACATAAATTCAAACCATGACAAATCCTGGAGCATGGGAAAGATGCAATCAACAGCAAAGTGTGACAAAGGAGAGAGTTACAGCTACAAAGAAGAAATTTAAAGGGACATCAAAATCAATGGAAGCAATTGATTCAGGCTCTTCAGAATAAGAGCCTGATCAGGATTAGATTAGATTAGATTACTTCCAGTGTGGAAACAGGCCCTTCGGCCCAACAAGCCCACACTGACCCTCCGAAGAGCAACCCACCCAGACCCATTCCTCTACATTTACCCCTTCACCTAACACTATGGGCATTGTAGCATGGGCAATTCACCTGACCTGCACATTTTTGGTCTGTGGGAAGAAACCAGAGCACCTGGAGGAAACCCATGCAGACACAGGGAGAATGTGCAAACTCCACACAGACAGTTGCCTGAGGCGGGAATTGAACCCGGGTCTCTGGCGCTGAGACAGCAGGACTAACTACTGTGCCACCGTGCTGCCCACATGTCCCATTGAAACCTGACTGACAGTATTGGAAAACAGGGAATCGATGGAGATGCCCATGATTACAGTAAGGGAAGAGGTCAGGTATTAAAAATCCCAGCAAATCTAGTGCTGAATCCAGGGAAGGGGCTCATTAGAGAAATAGCAATGAAGAAAAAGAAATTAAGTAAAACAGTGACAAATGCTCGGAAGCTTGCAATCTTCCCAAATTCTCCCAAGTCAGGACGGTTCCTTTCGATTGGAAAATTGTACATGTCAGCCACCTATGGTTTAACAAAGGAGAGAGGGGAAACCGAAAATCATGAATAGCTTACAGTCAGGAAATTACTAGAGACTTTAATGAGAGGATGACTGAAAGTTAACAGACAATTTGACCCAAGTCTTCAAAGTATTAATCAGAACAATTAAAGGCGAATAGAAATAAATTCTTCTTCCTGGTTGGGGGAGGTCTACGACTAAGGACAGAGTCTAAAAATTAGAGATAGAACTTTCATAAGTGAAATGTGGAAACTCTTCCATAAAGACCAAGAGAAGATCAGAACTGAGATGTGCGAATGAGAAAAGCGTGTCGTGTGAAACATGGTCAATTGCAAAGGTCTCGATGGGGCAAATGTTGGAAGTAGTCACAGGTAAGTTTCATTCAAGGGCAGGTGACATCACCCCTCGGTTTGGGAAACGTTAAAGCCAGGATATTGACCTAATCATCCACCATAATTCCATGGATGGCGACAGCCTCGTTCACAAGCAAACAGACCTTCCAGATGGTTAGACAGAGCTGACACAGGGGGAGAGTGCAAAACAGTATGCTTAGGGAGGGAGCGGGGAGTTTGCCAAGAGGACAAGATCAGCACAGAACTGGAACAGTGAGCAGTGAGGGAGACTACAGTGGGATCAGAAACTGAGGGCACTGCCCAAGAGGAGGCAGTGCAAAGTGCTTCAGTGGCCACTGGAAGAATAACACAAGAATAGCAGAAAGGAGCTGGGGCCTTATCCAACAATAGAGTCAAGATCTGGGATGACATCAATAAAGCAGGAAGGTCCAGCCATGCACAAGGACCACAAGAGGGATTTGAGGTGGCACAGAACTGAAGAAGCAAAAAATGACAGAATGCATGACGACAGGAGAGATGGATCTCGGAGGGAGGGTGAGAGAGAGAGTGAAAGAGAGAATAAACTTGACAAAAATCTGGAAATAGGAAAATGAATTCTGATCATCAGACTGTGCAGAGGCAGAGACAGGGATCGTGGAGGCAGAGAGGGGTTCCCAAGTAATTTCACCATGGTCCTGCTTCCCCTCCTCACCTCGTCTTCATTCTGCAGTGAGTCAGACTGGGCGAGGCGCATCAGACAATCATACACAGGGTTAACCAGGGCCATCATGGGCATGTTATTCACCTGAAACATACAACAGGAGTGAGAACCCAGGTGCACAGGATGTCCGCCCTCCACTCCGCATTTATATAGCATCACTCATCATAGTGCTTCACAGAAGAACAACATTCAAAATAAGAGACCAGCAAACACTAGGACAATGGTCAGACGATGAATTCAGGATGAGGATCCAAGCTGTGCCCTCACCTCTACTTCAGACTCTGAATTCCCAACATTCCTGCACTGTCAGAGCCCAGCATCCAGGGGCCTGACCAGGTTATGTCAAAGGGAAAACTTGGTTATGGGAGCATCACTGGATTTCAAAAGCTGGTCAATACGATCAACTCCAGCTCACCTTCAGTCTGAGAAACACATTAAAATTCATCCAGCAACATGTTAGCTCCATCAATAACAGCGGCAGCCTGACATTACGCAGAAACATTTATTGAGGGTGGGGAGTGACAGAGCTTACCCTGGGGTGGGGGGTCAGAGGGTGACAGAGATTACCTGGAGACTGGGGAGATGACTTTAACTTTCCCAATATTGATTGGAACCTCCTTTGAGCAGATGGTTTGGAAGGAGCTGTTTTTGTAAGGTGTGTTCAGGAGGGTTTCCTAACTCAGTACGTTGACAGGCCGACGAGGGGAGAGGCCATTTTGGATTTGGTGCTCGGCAATGAGCCGGGGCAGGTGTCAGATCTTGATGTAGGAGAGCATTTTGGTGATAGTGACCACGACTGCCTCACATTCTACATAGGTAAAAACAATGACTGCAGATGCTGGAAACCAGATTCTAGATTAGTGGTGCTGGAAGAGCAAGCTCCTCGGATGCTGCCTGAACTGCTGTGCTCTTCCAGCACCACTAATCCAGAATCACATTCTACACAGCTATGGAGAAGCAGGCACAATGGGAGGATATTTAATGGGGAAAAGGAAACTATGATGCTATCAGACGGGAGTTGGGAAGCATGGACTGGGAGCAATTGTCCATGGAAAGGGCACTATAGACATGTGGAGACTGTTTAAGGAACAGTTGTTGCGAGCGATGCACAAATGTGTTCCTCTGAGACAGGCAAGAAGGGGTAAGATAAAGGAACCTTGGATGACGAGAGCAGAGGAGCTTCTCGTCAAAAGAAAGAAGGCA
>NC_057733.1:1310640-1313576 GCF_004010195.1 Chiloscyllium plagiosum
TAGTGAATGAAACCATTGAGGAGCAGGTAAGCATGCTGGAACGGATAGAGATTGAGGAAGCTGATGCGTTGAAAATTTTGACAACCATTAAGATTGACAAGTCGCCAGGGCCAGACCAGATTTGTCCTCGGCTGCTTTGGAAAGCGAGAAATGTGATTGCTTTGCCACTTGCAAAGATCTTTGCATCCTCGCTCTCCACCAGAGTCGTACCTGAGGACTGGAGGGAGGCAAATGTAATTCCTCTCTTCAAGAAAGGAAATAGTGAAATCCCCAGCAATTACAGACCAGTCAGACTCACGTCTGTCGTCTGCAAGGTGTTAGAAAGGATTCTGAGGGATAGGATTTATGACCATCTGGAAGAGCATGGCTTGATTAAAGGCTTTGTGAGGGGCAGGTCATGCCTCACAAATCTTATTGAGTTCTTTGAGGATGTTACTAGACAAGTTGATGAGGGTCGAGCGGTGGATGCGGTATATGGACTTCAGCAAGGCATTTGATAAGGTTCCCTATGGTAGGCTCGTTCAGAAGGTCAGGTGGAATGGGATACAGGGGAACTCAGCTGTCTGGATACAGAATTGGCTGATTGACAGAAGACAGCGAGTGGTAGTGGAAGGAAAATATTCTGCCTGGAAGTCAGTGGCGAGTGGTGTTCCACAGGGCTCTGTCCTTGGGCCTCTACTCTTTGTAATATTTACTAATGACTTGGATGAGGAGATTGAAGGATGGGTCAGCAAGTTTGCAGACGACACAAAGTTTGGAGGTGTCGTTCACAGTGTGGAGGGCTGTTGTAGGCTGCAGCGTGACATTGACAGGATGCAGAGATGGGCTGAGAGGTGGCAGATGGAGTTCAACCTGGATAAATATGAGGTGATGCATTTTGAAAGGTTGAACTTGAAAGTTGAGTACTGGATTAAAGACAGGATTCTTGGCACTGTGGAGGAACAGTGGGATCTTGGTGTGCAGGTACATAGATCCCTTAAAATTGCCACCCAAGTGGACAGGGTTGTTAAGAAAGCTTATGGTGTTTTGGCTTTCATTAACAGGGAGATTGAGTTTAAGAGTCATGAGATCTTGTTGCAGCTCTATAAAACTTTGGTTAGACCGCACTTGGAATACTGTGTCCAGTTCTGGTTGCCCTATTATAGGAAAGATGTGGATGCTTTGGAAAGGGTTCAGAGGAGGTTTACCAGGATGCTGCCTGGAGCTGAGAGGTGGCAGGTGGAGTTCAACCTGGATAAATGCGACGTGATGCATTTTGGAAGGTCGATTTGAAAACTGAGTATAGGATTAAGGTTAGAATTCTTGGCAGCATGTAGGAACAGAGGGATCTTGGTGTGCAGGTACATAGGTCCCTTAAAATGGCCACCATAGTGGACATGTCCAATTTCCTGAAGAAGGGCTCATGCCCGAAACATTGATTCTCCTGCTCCTTGGATGCTGCCTGACCTGCTGCGCTTTTCCAGCAACACATTTTCAATCCAAGTGGACAGCGTTGTTAAGAAAGGATATTGTGTTTTGGCTTTCATTAACAGGGGGATTGAGTTTAAGAGCCGTGAGATCTTGTTGAGCTCTATAAAACTTTGGTTAGACCGCACTTGGAATACTGCGTCCAGTTCTGGTCGCCCTATTATAGGAAAGATGTGGATGCTTTGGAGAGGGTTCAGAGGAGGTTTACCAGGATGCTGCCTGGACTGGAAGGCTTCTTATCTTATCTTATGACTGAGCTAGGACTTTTTTCATTGGAAAAAAGGAAGAGAGGGGACCTAATTGAGGTACACAAGATAATGAGAGGCATAGATAGAGTCGATAGCCAGAGACTTTTTCCCAGGGCAGAAATTGTTAACACGAGGGGTCATAGTTTTAAGCTGTTTGGCGGAAAGTATAGAGGGGATGTCAGAGGCGGGTTCTTTACGCAGAGAGTTGTGAGAGCATGGAATGCGTTGCCAGCAGCAGTTGTGGAAGCGAGGTCATTGGGGATATTTAAGAGACTGTTGGACATGCATATGGTCACAGACATTTGAGAGTTCATACATTAGGTTTACCTTCATGAGGATCAATGGTCGGCACAACATCGTAGGCTGAAGGGCCTGTTCTGTGCTGTACTGTTCTATGATAGGGATTACTCTGAGGGTCAGGGTGTGAAAGAGGTTATCCTGAGGGTGGGGGAATAATAGATTACCCTGAGAGTGGGGCAGAATAACAGAGATTACTCTAGGACTGGGGGTTGGGAGCACTGGCAGGGATTAACCTGAGGGTGGGGGAGTGGGGGGGATTGACAGAGATTATCCTGAACGGGTGGTTAGTGGCAGTGATTATCCTGAGGGCAGGGGATGTGGTGACAGGCACACTATGTTATTGAGAGCTTGATTCTGGAGCTGCAGTTTTGCAGAGAGTGTCTCCATTGCCTGCTCAGAAGTTCCCTAATCCCAGCCCAACTGCCCAGTGGGCTACTCACCTTCAGATAGTCAAAAATGTTGCAGATGAAGGTAACCAGGCAGACCCAGTCATTCACTGAACGCTCCCGGAGTTGTTCCTTTACCAGGAATTCCTGCTGCAGTCGGATTAAGACGTAACGTCGGAAGTTGCTGTTCCCACTCTGCTTGTTCTCAGCCTAGAAACAAGACAGACCATTCAGAACCAGGGCCCAAGCCTGGATCACGGAGCTTTGCTCCGGCCCTGGCCTCTCCTAGAGCCTGACTGGAGCTGAGTGTGTCAGTGTGTGTCAGTGTGTGTGTGTGTGTGAGTGAGAGAGTGTGAGTGTGTGTGAGTGTGTGTGAGTGTGTGTGAGTGTGTGTGAGTGTGTGTGAGTGTCAGTGTGTGTGTGTGTCAGTGTGAGTGTCAGTGTGTGTGAGTGTCAGTGTGAGTGTTTGTCAGCATGAGTGTCAGTGTGTGTGAGTGTCAGTGTGAGTGTCAGTGTCAGTGTGAGTGTGTGTCAG
>NC_057733.1:1314578-1315737 GCF_004010195.1 Chiloscyllium plagiosum
GAGTCAGTGCATGTGTGTGTGTGTGTGTGTGAGAGAGAGTGCGTGTGTGTGTGTGAGAGAGAGTGCATGTGTGTGAGTGAGTGAGTGTGAGTGAGTGAGTGAGGTGTGTGTGTGTGTACATATGTGCAGGCACGTGTGTCAGTATGTGTGTGCATATGTATGTCTGCGTGTGCATGCGAACATCAGTGTGTGCATGTGTCTGTGTGATTGCATATGTGCATGCAAGTGTCTGTGAATGTCTGCCTGTCTCCCTGAGTGTCTGTGTCTGTATGTGTGTGTGTGTCTCTGTCTCGATGACTGTATGTTTACCTCCCCTGAGTGTGTCTGTGAGTGTGTCTTTGTCTCACTGAGTGTATGTCTGTATCTGCCTCCATGTGATTGTGTGTCTGTGTGCGTGTGCAAGAATGGGTGAGTTGGGGAGGGGGGGTGGCACAATATCACAGGAAACTGACAGCATGTTGCCCAGACACTGCACTTTTCACTTCTATTCACCTTCAGCTGGCATCACATCAAGCTCCAGGAACTGGACAAAAAGAAGATTCAAAATTCTTGGTGGCCGAGCCAAGGGTTGATGAGACCATGTGGCCAACTCTCCATCTCTGACCCACACCAGATTCAACAGGAGGGCAGCTAAGGGGCACTGCAGATACTTTCTGAACCAAATTCAACTCCCAGATCTCCTCTACCTATTGTCAGAACCTTAAAACCAGCAGGTAATGTGGATAGCTTAAAGAATTGAGCAAGCTGCAGTAGGATTTAGAAAAGGCTGAGGAAGCATGTGGAAGGAAACCTGAATGAATTAAATCATAGTGTCACTGAGTGAGATCTGATACTAAAATAGAGCAACGCAAAATACAAGATGATATGGTGTAAATATTTCATATTCTGAAAGGATAGGAGGGTGGTAGAAACATAGAAGAATACAGCGCAGTACAGGCCCTTTGGCCCTCGATGTTGCGCCGATCCAAGCCCACCTAACCTTCACTAGCCCACTATCCTCCATATGCCTATCCAATGCCCGCTTAAATGCCCATAAAGAGGGAGAGTCCACCACTGCTACTGGCAGGGCATTCCATGAACTCACGACTCGCTGAGTAAAGAACCTACCCCCAACATCTGTCCTATACCTACCACCCCGTAATTTAAAGCTATGCCCCCT